>NC_142952.1:1474966-1504966 GCF_046866305.1 Octopus bimaculoides
CTTTTCAGGAAGACTATTAAGCACTAAAAGTATTGATACTGTATGTAAATATCTTCTTTTTGAAACTACGACAGTGAGCTCAACAAAAAACGTACTGTTTCGTTCTAGAACTCGTTAGGTTGACGTTAATCGTTTATGTCATTTACCAGAAGAATGACTTTTACCAAAGAGCTTCTATTTTGAGCCCAATTGGATTTGAACTCAGGAGGTAAATGAATATCGCGAGATATTTCTCCGACGCTCTAACCTCTCTCTCTCAGCTCACTCTCTTAAGACCTACCTACCTACCGACTTACCTACCTGCCTACTTGCCTACCTGCCTCCCTGCCTCCCTATTAGTGTGTCAGACTCCAGGAATTTATTCGAAAGAAGAAACTTTTTACTTAAAAAAAAGATGTTTATATTTATATGAATGGAACAATATTAATTTATGTCAATGAAATAATATTTAGGTCAGAAAATATAATTTTGTTAATAAACATGAAAGTGGTTGAAAAGAAGTACAAGTAAATATGAAAATTTAGAAAATTTTTTACTTGTGAAAGCGCTGAATAAGTTGTTTTCATTCGTTATATTTATACTTGTATTTTAATTACAAGGCGGGTTATAAGTGAACACATATATCGAGCTGGTTTAATTAACAGACATCTTATTCTAAAATTAGAATTATATGTTGGGAGGGGGGACGGTATTGATTGAATCAGTCGTTTTCATGTAGACATATTCGTATGAGAAGTTTTTTCCAATCATATTCTACCACAAATGTCTCTCTTTTTCCTATAAAGCCAAGAACATTTTCTGTGAAGTACTGGGTCGATTACATTGTGTTGGAGCTCAACTGGTGCTTACCATTATCAACCCCGGAAGGATTCAGGCAGGGCTGACCGCGGTGGGAATTTTTGTTTTTAATGGAAATATTTCTAAAAATACATATTTTATCTTTCAATTGCTCCAGTCATTAGACTATGGCCATTCTGGGGCACCACCTTGAAGAAATTTTAGTCGAATGAACTTACAATATTTCAAAACCCAGTACACATTCCATCGATGTCTTTCGCCGATCCGCTAGACTACGGCGATATAAACACACCAACAACAGTTGTCAAGCAGCTGTGACACACAGACACACACACACACACACACACACACACACACACACACACACACACACACACACACACCTAACCCTGCACCGTTCACCTCACTCAACAAAAGCAGTTGGGAGGTATATACTGGTCACTAAGTTCACACAACCCACTGAGCGGGTCATTCAATAATTCGCTGAGAAGCTTTTAAAATACAGGTTAAAACAAGTATAGAGTTATCTCCCGTTTTCGTCAACGAAGTCAATTACTTTTAGTCGATTATTTAATACTTTCCTGTTTTTCTCTTGTCACCTCTTTGCATATATTATACTTGTTAACGGTCTCACCACGAAATATTAATAGCTGAGAATAAAACGAAACGGTTTTAATTTTTGATTGTAAAATAAAATTTACGTTAGATTAGATATTTTCACAAGCAAAGGTTCGCTCGACCACAGGATTGAATATTTTCGAATATTCGCTTGCCTCCGAACCGGTCTGAAGGTTTTCGAAAGTCGACATATCCATGGGATTAACGAAGAGAGATATAGAGGCAGCGCGTATTGGTATAGTTGTTGGATTAGAGTATCTTGTGGTATTTGTTCCGTTCCTCTACTATCGGGGTAGATTTTGTCTTTTGTGCTTCCGAGGCCAATAAATAAAGCACCGGTCAATTACTAATGGAAGCTTGTGACCTAAGTGATTTGTGGTTTGGACGACGTCATCGCGTGTTCATGGTTTCGGTTTCTGGACGGCGCAGTGCACTTTCTTCTCAAGCTAAAAACTTCGTTTCACGTTGCTCCAGTTCACTCAGCTGTAAACGATTCAAAATGCGATAGCCTGGCGTCCCGTTCAGTGGAGATGGTCAGACGTCTGCTATTTATATTTGTCATGGAAACCGGGTAACCGGTCCTATTGTATCTCAGGACTTGAGACGGATTTACCTTTTTTGACCATTGATGTAGTTGCTAGAGCATCAGATTGAACATTCGAGGAATTTGGTCCGTCTCTCTATCGGCAGTGTTCAAATGCCATCGAGGTCAAGTGTACTATTCATTAAATTTTCCTCAAATCACATAATTACAGTCTTGCAAACAAGAAGTACCGTATTTGATAGCATAAAAGATGCACGGGCATGTAAGACGGTCCCTAATTTCGGCGATACATATCCAAGGAAAATATTTTTAAGGCATTAAAGCTTGTGAAAAAACCCACATTAGGACGCAAAACTCGGACTGGTTTCCTACGAGACATTTTTTTTTTTGTGGAAAAGAGACGTTATACATGCTATGAAATAAAGTAGATACTAAAAACGAGAGAAAAAAGAAATGGAACGGCCATGGCTGGAAGTTCTTTGATGGCGAGTTTGATTGATCAGCTCTGACGCCAAACAGTGACAAGAACAACAAGACTGTTGTCGGCATTTTGATGGCATTTTCAAATTTCTTTTAAGTATATTTCATTAAAAACACGACTGTGTTCAAGTTTCATCTTTGTTTCAGATTTTTCAGATTTTCTTATCAAGAAATATGAACGATATAAATAAAAAAGAAACAAACAACCTAAATCTTGAACGCACACGTGTATTTCATGAAACATGTATATGTATACATATACATACACACATACATACATACAAACGTACATACATATGTATACACATACACATACACACACGTGTGTATGCATTAATGTTTATATACCTATATATCTAAATATTTATGTGAGTGTGTGTGTGTGTGTGTGTGTGTGCATGTGTATGTGTGTATATATATATATGTGTGTGTGTGTGTGTGTGTGTGTGTGTGTGTGCATGCGTCGGTGTACGAGACCTTCGTAGAGAAATTGCTAGTCGAAAGCAAGAACAGGAATAATCTACACAGCTTTATGGCAACAAAGAATAATGATAATTGTTGTCTGTGACAGTCTCTGCTGCTGCTGCTGCTGCTGCTGTTGCAACCACCGACTGATTCCTCTCTGACAGACTACTGCTGCAGTTGCTGCTGCTGCCTCGACCATCTGTGTTGGAAGCTAACCGCGCTGCTTTCGCCGTCGCCCGTTTCTTCTCTCCTTCGAATGCAGCCACAGTTGAGATCGCTGCTGCTATCCTTCCATACTTGAAAGCAGCGTTCGAGGTAGAACTGACAGAACGAAATCATTTCCTGTCGACGAAGAGCAATCTATGCTTCTTTCTCTCTCCTCCATCAAATCCACCCGACAACACCTGACCTACCTACCTACCTACCCACCTACACGACCTACCTACTCACGAAAGCCCATACATATTGCTGACCTCTACCTGACCACTAAATAAATGAAGCGGAGGGGACGGGGAGGGGTGGGGTGGGTTGTCTTTTTATGTACTTAGTTATTTTATGTTGTTTTATTGGTTGTGTTTATCGTGGAATTGGCAGCGAAACATTACTTGTAAATATGGCAGCAGCCGTAATAATAGAAAAGAAATCACACAGAACGAATGATTGCCAACATTTAACAAATGATAGACACAATCGACACATATCTGCTTGCACGTAAACGTCTGTTCCACACACACACACACACACACACACACACACACACGCATATAATATATATATATATATATGGTAAACAGGAGAGACCTTGAGGACTGCTTCATGTATCTAGTAAATTTAATTTATTAATTTCTATTAATTTACGAAATCACTGGATGCTAAAATCTTTAGGTATACCCCGATGTAATATTCAGTGAATATGTAAGTGTGTGTGTGTGTGTGTGTGTTTGTATGCATACATTATGAGACATGAGCAAAACCTCTACTATTCGCAACCTCGATATATACATATATATATATGTGTGTGTGTGTGTGTGTGTGTGTGTGTGTGTGTGTGTGTGTGTGTGTGTGTGTATCGTTTAGAGTCTTAGTGTTGCTCATCTAGTTTGTCCATTTGCTTCAGTTGAACAACAGGTTATGTTGTGGCACTTGGCCAGTTTGACCCCTAATTTGGGGTCCATTTGTTGTTAAGTGCATCACGCAACAGGGTAAACGTTGCATTTAAAACAAAACAATACATACGTATATTTCAGCTATTATCATTATTATTATTATTTTGCGCAAATAAAAAAACAAAGATTTGGAACATAGATGTATAAATAAATGTGTGCGTGGATATATATATATCATTATTTCTACCCGAACCCTCCCACCCCGCCAAAAAGGAAATTCAAATATCAAAAACAATAATTAATTGTTGCAGATATTGCATACGGATGATTTCCGTGCATATGTTGATTAGCATGCTGGAGCAATGAATCTAAGCCTCCTCAGCTAATACACATATATTTAAACAACGTTTTGATCTGCGTATATTCCTCAAACACACACACACACACACACACACACACACACACACACACACACACACACACACACACACACACACACAAACGCACGCACGCACACACATATGTATGGCATTAAACGTGGATTGGAATATTTTTCTGCTCAGAATTATGAATATTATGCGCTCAGCTGTTCAGATAAACACACCGAAATAATGCGCTGAATGCAGAGAATTCCAGGTCGACGCAGGGGACATTATTAGCCGGAAGTGCCCAAACATAGGCTGACTATTTGCTCTTTAAAACACTCGATGCCCATATAAGGGCTTGTTAATGTCATAGATGAATCGACTATTGGCTACGGTTGTAGTTTACTAATTTAGAAATTTACCTTTGCAAATAAATATTCGAAGAATACGTACGTTCATACGTACGTACACACACACACACACACACACATACACATTTATATATATATATATATATATATATATATATATATATATATATATATATATATATATATATATATATATATACGCGTACATATGTACCTAAGTACATACATTCATGCATTTCATGCATACGTACATATATATATTTTAATTCAATGAAATATTAGCAAATTTGTTTACACTTTAAAATTAATCAGATATCTTCCACTTCCTGCAATAAAAACATATCAATGCATAAATGTTAATATTGAAATTAAAGCGAATACATAATGCATAATATTGCATTTCGTTGCTACGAAATGCATTTGTTAATTGGCAACAATTTAAGAATTAAGAGGATGCCATGTCATTTCGAGAAAAGAACTGGAAGTGAATCCTTCATGCCTTTCCCAATGGCATCGCGGTTTGTAAATATTTCCTCTGTGCTGTTGCTATTTTGGTTTACCCCTAATCTACCCGGAATGAAAAGAGTTACGATCCAAGAAGTTCCAGCCATGCCCAAACCATGATGAGGTTTATCCCGAATCTAGCTTGGCCTTCAATATGATTTATGATTAAGGTCATTCCAGCCGTGCCAATCCCACCTTTGGTTTCTTTCTGCATAGTATATCTAGGATATACATTATCTAATGTAGACTTATTGTTTTTAAAGGGGTGTAATTTGAGGGAGATTTAGCTGTTATTTCTCACATATACAGCAATTCGTATGGAGACTCCTGTTTTTACATTGAAAGGTGAACTCAAAGAGACTCCATAGTGCATTGTAGATTAGGTGCAAAATGTGTGAACCAAACTAAATGGTGCAATTAGAATATACACACAAATATGTATATATATATGTGTGTGTGTGTGTTTGTGCGTGGATATCTATCTATCTATCTATCTATCTATCTATCTACGTGTCTGTCTGTCTGTTTCTCTCTCTTCCTATATCTATATATATATATATATATATATATATATATATATATATATATAGAGAGAGAGAGAGAGAGAGAGAGAGAGAGAGGTACAAATATCTATGCATCCAAATACACATACACACATACGCATAATTTTTGTTACAAATCCTATTGTTGTATATATAGATGTGTATTGTGTGCGTATGTGTGTGTGTGTGTGTGTGTGTGTGTGTGTGTGTGCGTATGCAGTCAGTCCTACCCGCCCGTCCACGTCCTTCCACAATCACATAACCACATATGGGCACATAGAAGAAAACAAGTTGTCATTGATACACATTGCTGCACACACGCATTCACTAGCACACACACACACACACACACAGATAAGTGAGCACACCTCAAACACACACACACCTATACACGCCGCACACACACGCGCGCACACAAACACACACATGCATGCACAGGTATCTTTATTTGACCATGCAGACATATGTGCAACGGTTTCTGGGGTACCAAGTGTGGGGTGGGGGAAGCCATATTTTTAAGAATGAAGACAAAAGCATTGTCCCTCATATATTAAATGTGTGGATTTGTTGCACCAAAGTGTTGTGTTGGTCTAGTTAGCTTCGGTCTGAATATGGCAGTACGTAGCACTGGCCAACAGATCATTGCAGACGACCGACAAACAGACAGATTGAAAGACAAACAGACGGTCGGATTGATAGAAGAACAGGCAAACAGATTGATAGACATACCGACAGTTAATTAGTAAAAATGAGATAAAATAAATAATGCAAAAATTAAACGCACAGGGATATCTGGAAATTTGAATAAAGAAAGCGAATCATGCTTTAATGAAAAAGAAAGAGAGAGAAAGAGAGAATGAGGAAGAAAAGAGAGAGACAGAGATAGTGTGTATGTTTTTATGTTCGTCTGAGTGTTCGTACATATTGAGAAATGTACGATGGAAAAAGAAAGAGAAAACGAGAGATGCAGACGGAGATGTAAAGAAAGAAGAAGAAAAAATACAAAAACAAGAGAAAGAAAAAAAAAAGCAAAAGCAAACTAGTTGGGGTGGGGGTGGGGGGTGGATGTGCTAAAAATAGTGTGGAGTAGAGAGTGCATGCATGAATCAAATCGGAGTGATCAGACAAAAATCGACGGAGCAAGCTATATTTACGTCGCGTGCTATTTGCTAACGGGTCATACAAGAATGGAAGTTGACCATATATGGAGAGGATTGTTAAACATATTTATGAACGGTATTTTCGAGTACGTAGCGTGTAAAGGTGCGTGCATAATTTTGCACACGCAAACAAACACACACTTACACATGCAACACGCACACACATACACACTCAACCATACGCATAGATATTCACACACAAACACTCAAATACATAAATGTCTCGGATACATACATGCAAACACACACATACATACACTCAGACCACACGCATGCATGCATACACACGCGAGGTGCACGCAAGGGTATTATACATACATACATACATACATACATACATACATATATATATGTGTGTGTGTGTGTGTGTATATATATATGCCCATACATATATATATATATGTATGTATATATATATATGCCATATACACGCCAACCAAACACTATCTGTAGTAGCAATAGAGTCAACAGCAGCATATTGCACACACACACGCGCGCACACACACACATACGCGTGCGCGAAGGCAGACACACGGACACACAAATTCTCAGCGACAACCTGTTGGCTGTGTTGCAGCAAAGCAGGAAAGAGTTTATGTATGCATGCATGAATGCAACGTATGTGCGTGTGTCTGTGTGTGTTGAGAAAGAGAGAGAAAGAGAGAGAGAGAGAGAGAGAGAGAGAGAAGGAGGTTGTGGTGGCGGCGAAGGCGGAGTAGAGCCGCTTCAGTTGGTGGCTAGTTAGATATTCTGCAGGCAGGCAGACAGGCATTTGCTTTTATTGAGAAAACGTTGACACTGAATGTTTGTGCAACAATGTAGAATGGCAGCCGAATTGCAGCAGCTTCGTTGATAAAATTTCTCTATTTAAGGCAATATTTCTAACATCTCTGTGTATAGGTGCGGGGAGGGGGTGGCGGAGGGAGGAGGAGGAGGTTGGGCGGGTGGATCGAGGGAGGGTGTGTGTGTACTGCGTGGTGTGGTGTGGCGTGCGTGTGTGTGTGTGTGTGTGTGTATGTGTTTACATGTATGTGCTGTGCATGTTCTCATTATAGAACGTGATTATATGCAGATGTTCAAAATATACATACATGCGAATGTATATATATACATATATATACGTGTGTGTGTGTGCGTATGCTTGCGCGTGTATATACACTCAAATGTTATATGTGTATACAAACTTCATATATCTATTTATCTATCTACTCATATATACAAATATATGCACACGTATGTGTATGTATATTGAATATATGCATATATATGTGTGTATATATATAAACACACACATATGCATACATACTTTTCAACACACAAACACACACACACACACACACACACACACACAGATATTTATATGATGCTTAACGGTCAAAAGTGTAAATTTAAGTCCTGGAATGATACCTTTAGACTCGTAAACTAATATTACATTGCAAGATCTCTTTTAAGGTCTTTAATATAGTCATCTCTAATTTCACTTTCACTTTGCAAAGGAGCCGACTTTTCGTCTATGGCTGAGCCTTATTCTGGATCACATCATTGATGCTCAGTGAATATGGCAAATAGATTTAAATACTTTATTTACGAGAATAAAATGTTGGAAACCAATGGAACTATGCCTCCTGGATTATATAATTTCTTGAAGATTTCATATAATTTTGTATACGGTCCTGATGCATTATACGCGCGAAGGTTTAAACGCTAATTTTTGAGTTCATTGTCTATAATTTTAACTATTCCTTCTCTGTGCATGTATGAATTAGCAAATATGAACACACACATTCACTTAACATGCTTCATCGTTTTGTGTTTCATTACCAGATGACGATCGTTAGACGACCCAAGATGCCACGCTTGTAAAGCTTTGTCTTATGGATCGTAGTTTTCAAATATCATGTTTCGCACACATCTGTCTTTGATTCGTTGTTGCTCTCTGCTGCTATCTTTGTCTTGTTTTGATTTTCCAAAAAGGCACAGGGACTTCTTTTATGAAAGCTAATTATTAGGTCTAAGCCAAGAGCTCAAATCTTAAAGCAATAGGACAAAAATATCACGAGAACACCTTTGCTCTTGTTGAAACTCAGATAAAATTTGATGAAGTGATGTATATAAAAATGAGGTGTTGCAACTGCAGAGATTAACTGATCTATGATGGATAGATTAACTGAGCTATGATAGGTAGATTAACTGGATTATTGTTAGCTTTGCAAATTGTCATTTTACCGTTCAAATTTTACCATTATTTGGACATTTTTAATTCGGTGAATATATATTTTGGAAAGTCGCATAGTTTCTTCAAACATTGTTAATGTTTCTTGTATTTGGATAAAACAACCTCGAGAACAACCACTGCATGAATTTATTTACATTATGCTTATGGCATTTTGAAGGCTGCCAGCTGCTACGATTGCAAGAGCATCTGCGAAATGCGCTGCCGCATTTGTTCCGGTTCTTCAAACCCCACCAAAATCGCCTTTTCCTTTCAATCCCTGAAGTCGTTCCTTTCCCCTTGAAGACCGCTGACCTTCACTTTAAACCAGAAGCCATTGTCTTTATGAAATATTGTCTGAGACCTGCCAACTGTTATTTCTAGACTGTTTATCTGTATTTTTTTTATCAACTTTTAACATCATTTGGAAAAAATAAACGTTTTCTCAGCTTTCCTTCGACTGTGCACCAACGCATTCATATTTACTTGGGGTTTAATCTCTCTCTTTCTTTCTCACAACATCAAATACGACAACGTACACTCAGCAAATAACATCTTTTGCGATCGTCGATTATCAACTTGTACGTAAATTCAACATAGGGAAAATCTGGATAGACGCAGATTTCCAGCAAATGCGTGGATTTTCAGTGCAGATTTGAATGTATGGAGAACTAGAAACTTCCAGCATCAATCTTATTTTGTATTATTCTGGAATGGCAAGAAGACACGAACGGGAGAATAAGATTTCGTTTAGATTCTTCCATAAAAGATCTTTGTATTTATTTCACCGTTAAGAAAATCCCCAGCATTTTCCACACGATGCATATTTTTGCACATTCACATCTGCAGATATTTTATATGCATGGACATATTAGTTGCGTGCAAATATATATTTCTTGCATATACATACCAACACATACACACACCACACACACATACACCACACACACACACACACACACACACACACAAATATATACATGCACATATACATATATATGTATATATATATATATATATATATATATATATATATACATATTCATGTATGCATATATATATATATATATATGTGTATTTATACACACGTTTTCATATATATGTATATATATATATATATATACACACGTAAATGTATGCATAGATATATATACGTACACATATACACACAATAATGCAAATACGTACATGCTCACACACATACATATATAAACATACAGACACGTATATATATATATATATATATATATATATATGTATGTATAATATGTATGTTCGTAAATGCATACATATACGCATGCACACACACTCACACATGCATATATGTGCGTGCGTGCGTGCGTGCATGCGTATATATGTGAATGTGTGTGTTAATGTTTATGCATCATTGTGTGTGTATGCATATGTATGTATATATATATATATATATATATATATGCGTGTGTGTGTTTGTGTGTGGTGTATGTTGCGGCTTGCATACTGATTGAGCTTATTGACGAAGTGTGGTTGTGGGTATTGGCGGTGTTGGTGGAAGTTTACCAGTTGTAGGTGCTGATAGATAATTTGAATATCACCAATCCGATCAATAAACCACTTCCCGCAACTAGGGATATCCTCCTTAATCTATACTGACCTATATATGGTCATATCGATTCGAAAATACACCTAAACCAGATATTTTCACTTAAGATGGCCGCCATCTCTTTTAATCGGAGCTGCTTGTTCTCTTCCTCATTTACTCCCTCCGCCCATCGTTCTGCGCTGCATCTACTCCCCCCACTACCCACCTACTTTCCCTCCTAATCTTCATCGTACTACTACTAGTATTTGCCTCTTTCTCGTTTGTTTTATACAGCTTCGACTTCCACTACCTTCTTCCTTTCTCGTTCTCAATCGCTACTCCTCTCACTTTCCCTCTTCTTTTCTGCTCCTCCGTTATTTTTTCCTTCTCTGCCTGTTCCTCAGTTCTAGTCGTTTCTTTGAATGACCTCTCTCTCTCTCTCTTCTTTTCTTCGCATCACTGTCGCTTCTTCTTCTTCTTCTTCTTCTTCTTCTTCTTCTTCTTCTTCTTCTTCTTCTTCTTCTTCTTCTTCTTCTTCTTCTTCTTCTTCTTCTTCTTCTTCTTTCAATCGTATATTCATTTATGGTTCGATTCACAAAGTTACCTATCCCATCATATTCCTCTAGCAACATGAGACAACCACCACGACCACCACTACCAACACAAGCGCATTGCCATATCGATCATTTCCTCCACCCTCCCCATCACTCCAGTCCTCCAACCTTCCCTTCCCCCTAATTCTTAATCAAATATATTAGTATACACATACTCACACCCACGTATCTATCTATCTATCTATCTATCTATGTGTCTGTCTGTCTGTCTTTCGGCCTGTCTGTCTGCTTCTGTGTGTGTGTGTGTGTGTGTGGTGTGTGTGTGCATGCATATTTGCTCTTTTGTGCAAGAAGGTACGTGCCTGCATGCGCCCGTATGTGTGTGTGCGTGTATAAGCACGAAAACACACACGCACACACACACACAAACAAAATTCTGTACACATACATACAAGCATATGTGTGTATATACATATATTAGCTCATGTATGCATGAATATATCCACATATATAGTTATGCATACGTACTTTCATACATGCCTCCGCACATATATGCATACATACACACATACAGCCACAGATACGTACTTATACATACATATATATACATACATATACGCATCCGTGCATGTTTATATATGTGCATGCATACACACGAATCTACATACCTAAATGTGACTAACAAACAGACAAATGTGTAAATAAATATGATGGACAGAGAAATATATATATATATATATATATATATATATATATATATATATATATATAGATTCATTGTAAACAAACACGGGGAACACCTGTGCTCTTGGCCTTCCATAGAAACTTGCACATTTTATGTTGCATATTTTGGGTGTTAACGACCGTCACCACTCGTCTAACCTTCTTAACGATGGTTGAGAGAGTATCACTAATAATAATAATAATAATAATAATAATAATAATAATAATAATAATGATAATGATAATAATAATAATAATAATAATAATAATAATGGTTTCAAATTTTGGCACCAGGTCGGTAATTCCGGTGCTCAACCAATACTTATTTTATCGACCCCGAAAGTAATGAAATGCGAAGTTGACCTCGACGGAATTTGAACTCAGAACGTAACGATGAGCGAAATATCGTTAAGCATTTTGCTCGCCGACCTTAATAATCATAATAATAATGATGATGTTGATGATGATTTCCTTTATTTGTCAATGGTGCATCCAATGGGGAAGACATTACAAGACCAGTTTACAACTTGTGAGGAGACTTACATAAAAGACGAGGGGAACAAAAGGAGAAGAAGGGGGAAATGAGATAAAACCATTCAAAGTCTGCAAAACAGGTGAACGCATCTATGACGCAGTCTTCCTAATGCGGGACAACTGTCCAGTTAAGGCCAGTCAAGGAGCTCCCCGGGACCACCAAATGCACAAGCCCTCGTCCGACTGTTGCTCTCACATCTACAGCAAGCTTAGAGTATTTTCATTCACGTTAGCCATTTCTACAATAGTCATTCACTTTTTCACAAATCCATTTCCCTCTCCACCTTCACGTCTTTTTTTTTCTGAGTGGAGCTTAAAAACGTTGATGTGGCCTTCATCGAAGAGAAAGTTGTCTTTCCTCAATCTTCTCACTCTCGTGCTCCACATATATTCTTTCGCTATAAATATATTCTTTCTCTAGATAGAACATAACCTTTCGCGGTGTCTGACACAATCACAGTGATGTCATCCACAAGGTTTCCCGCATCCCAGTTCGAAAGCGATACCCCTCAAGTGCCCTAGCTTCCGCAGCAATGGCTAGAGAGCCAGTATATATAGAAGAGATAAGATCAAGCGTGCGATATGAAATGGTTACTAGAGGTGGCCATTTACTTTTGGCAAGCGATATTGTGCATTGCTGCGATCCAGCATTTGCAAACATGTCTGAAACTGGTTGCTTTTAAGACTGCTGCCCAGTAGCGATGGTCGACCTTATTAAGGCTTTCCACTGATCTCCCATCAAACTTCCTGCGACAAGAATCAAGTTCTTTGCTAACGCATTGGCCAAAATGTTAAACTCAGAATTCAGCAGGGTTTTGGCCACAAATTATCACTTTTGTTGGAATCATTTCTCAACAACAAGAAACTGAATTAATGCACGATATAAAAAAATAATAAGAATATCTGAAAGAAGACAATATGAAACACAAGATGAGAATGAAGCAATACTTGGGGTAAAGATAAAAGTTATTTAAAAGTGAAAGAGCCCGTCTTTTTTTATAAGTACTACATACATACTCACATACAGGCCTGTTTACACATATACATAAGCACACACACACACGCACACACACACACACACACATACGTATAAGCATAACTGCACATACATCCATACTTTCACGTATATATGCAAGTACGCATACATATATTTCGTAAATAGTCTGTACAAAAACACGTTATCAGTTATGCATTCACGAGTGGACATACAAAATACACACATGCATATATATATATATATATATATATATATATATATATATATATATATATATATATATATACATATATACAAACATATACATGAACACATATACACCATACATAACACACACGCTTAATATATATGCATATATATAGTACTGATATTATATATATATATATATATATATATATATATATATATATATATATATACACACACATACACATACGCACTAGTATAGACTTTCTCTCTCTCTCTTTCTCTTTCTGTCACACACGCATATAAACATACGCTTGTACGTGCGCACAAGCATACACGCTCAGACATACACAATCACAATGTGTGTCGTACACGCAAACAGCAACACATACAAGCAGACATACTCACACACTTAATGCACATACATGCATACACGGACGTACACACAAACGTACACACACACACACACACACACACACACACACACACACACACACACATCGATATACTCAGTCTCTCTCACCGTGTCTGTCGCACACACAATCATCCACATATATGTCACACACACACACACACACACACACACAACACACAGAGGCACACATTAAATTCTCAGTTGCACACATGAACACACACACGCACACACAAACACACGCGTATTTATTGTCTCTTTGTTGTACACAAGAAGATATACATACATGCATCACACACACACACACACATACGCACACACAATCATCCACATATATGCTCATAGACATACACACACACACTCACACACGCAATCAGATACTTATCTCTTGCACACACACACACACACCCACACACACATACATACGGTAGAGTGAAGTCATGAAACGACAGCGGTGACGGTGGGGGCTGTTAGTAGTGGTGGTGGTGGTGGTGGTGGTTGTTGTCGGCGGTAGTGGTGATGATGGAGAGGGTTGCACTGGTGGCGGTGGCGGCGGTGGTGGTGGTTGAAAAGGGAGGTAAACTAGTTAAAGCTACTATATGAATGGATGGGTAAGTCTACTACCATTTAACATAATGCCGTAAGTGACAAGTTCTTAGATGGCTTCCACTAAGCTGGGACATGAAAGCTAGCTGGCTTGAACACACACTAATACTATATAAGGCAATGAGACGCCGCCATGGAGTGGCGGTGGGAGGATGCAACCACTTGATTGAGACAGAGTTTCTGCACATTGCATCACACACGAACGTTAAATGGGGAAAAGGAGAGCAGGAGGAGGAGAGCAGCGACGGTACGGGAAAGACGGCAACAGGTGGTAGCAGCGAATTGGTGGAAGGAAGAGGAATGGGGAGAACGAGGTGGGGAGAGGAGTAGGAGTAGGAGGTGTGCGGGGCGTGTGTGTGTGTGTGTGTGTGTGTGTGTGTGCGTGTGCATGTGCGTGTGTGGGGGTGAAGGAGGAGGTGGCGAGGTAGAGTCAATATGGACGAAATAAAACAGTGAATGGTTGGTTATTTCGTTGAAGAAATGAAGAATTGTTACACCTCATAGTGGTGACTTGGTTGGTGTGTGTGTGTATGTGTGTGTGTGTGTGCGTGTGTGTGTGTGTGTGTGTGTTTGTGTGTCTGTGTGTGTGTGTGGGGGGTTCTTTCTATTCATGAAAACATACGAATATGCACACAGAGAGGCCCATATACGAACTCCATGCATACACACAAACACACATACATGTACATACACTCATACATATATATATATATATACATTTATGAATGCAAGCATGTAAACGCACACACTCACAATATATATATATAACACTAGTATATACGCGCGCGCGCGCACTCACATATTGTTATATATATATATTTGTATTCAATTATATTGATATCTATCTATATATCTATACGCATATATATGTCTGTATATGTATATATATGTGTGTGTCTATTTGTGTGTGTGTGTGTGCGTGTTTTTGTATCAGGGACAACTCCTACTCAAGACAGAGCATTGAAATTTGTAAATAAAAATCCAAACTTTATTATTATTATTCAAATCTTCTGCATTTGGTGCGTATGTATAATAAACCTTCATTCAACGGGTCTGTCAGAAAAATGAAAGATTTATAATAAAATTGAAATTGTCGTCTGCATTCACTCATTTATCTTGGTTATGCTTTTCATATGATATAATATAATATGCTGAGAAACCGAAACAAAACAATAGCTATATAATTCAAAATATATATATTACAAGAAATAATGGATAATAAAACGAATGGTTTACACCTGGTAGATTCCGTCTTTGATTTGCCATATATTAATATATATATATATATATATATATATATATATATATATGATACCCGGTGAAAACCGTGCACAGGGGGGATATAATGACAGGCATGGAACAAGGGAAATTCGAATTTTCCCATTTTATATATTCTAAAAAAAGACAAAAGTATAAAACATTAGGTGTCAAAATTTGGTTATAACTTCTCAGAATGCATCCCCGCCACCTCGACGTTTAAGCGTAGAGTAATAACTGCAGGATGCATCTACAGGTGTAATTTTGGCTATACTCAGAGTTTTTGATATAAAGGTTTGTCAGAAACATATCATGAGTGCAGTTTAAAACTGGATCGAAATCGACGATTTTGTTGACTTGGTTGGGCCGGTATAATTTAAGGTCAAAGCATGAAACTTAAAGTTACCCAAGATCTCTTTAGATTGCATTCATTTAGAGAGATAAAAGTTACACTTTTGTATCAAATTATGTGTGTGTGTGTGTGTGTGAAAATGCACACACGTACATATATAAAGCGAGAGAATAAATGGGAGAGAGAGGTAGAAAAATATATATACATTGATATACACATCCATATATATATATATATATATATATATATATATATATATATATATGCATGCATATATATATAAATACTTATATGTGTGCATGTGCGTGTGTGTGCGTATGTTTGTATGTATATACAAGAAGTAAACAAACGTACACTGATATATGTATGCGTATGTTCGCATATGTGTGCGTGTGCGTGCGTTCGCGTGCTTGTGTGTGCGTGCGTGTGGGTGTGTGTGTGTACTATATGGGTGTGGAAAACGTGTGTTTCCTCGTGCTATATGTATATATATTGATATATACATATCGCCGTGCACCGCATGCATAGATTTCTAGTTTAGCTGTTGTACAGCACTTCCATTTATGGTGATGGCAATAAACACATGTGCATTTCGAGTGTATGGCGAAAAATGCATGCTACACACTCGACATTGTATTTGCGCTTGCAAAGAAAATACACAATGTATGTATGCACGCACGTTCCTACGTACGTATAAACACACACAGGCACACACGCGTGTGTGTTTATACGTGTGTATTTTATATACATGAACGAATGTACGTTTACAATACACAATAAAAATAACAAGCTTAAGAAATGGCTATACTATACAGCTATAGATCACTTGAATGTTAGTATATATATATATATATATATATATATATATATATATATATGTATGCGTGCGTGTGTGTGTGTATGCAGTAGTGTGTATGTACTTATATATGCACCGTATTTGTGTGTGTGTGTATATATATACATACATACGTACATATATGTATTATATATATGTATATGCGTATATGTATATTTTTATGTACATGTATATTTATGTGTGTGTGTGTGTGCATGCTTGTGTATATATGTATGTACATGTATTCATATATATATATATATATATATATATATATATATATATATATATATATAGTAATACACACACGCACACACATTTGCACACATGTATATCAATTTATCACGTTACTGACTAGACTATCGGATGTTGTTACACATCGCTCGTAACAGTGCGCTTCGCATTGTTTTAGCTCTCGAATGATTGGCGAGTGGGCCAACATTGCCCCTGATCGAAAGACTAATCCGTCGAAGGGTCTTTAATGTAAATTCAAATAGATGCATGACTGTGACTTACGTTTTGGTCATTCTAACTAAATCATTCTACTTTTGCTTTCACTTTAAAATCAACACGATTTGAATTTTAGTTAGCTGAACTGTGTAAGTCATCTTATGAAGTCAATGCAGTCTTTGGTGAAGTTTAAAATCATGTGAAGGACAAAGCCCCACAAAGCTGAAATCTGTATGACCATAAAGAACAACCATGCAAACGAAATATATTTTTAAAAATCATTAGGAGAAACTTTATCAAGTTTCAAGTTTCAAGTGTATATATATATATATACATATATATATATATACACATATAGTTGAAATTTACAGAAAAACAAAATACAGATGCATTAGTTTAACGCTCGGGAATGTGAGAAAGTCTTTTACGTTTCGAGCCTACGCTCTTCAACAGAAAGGAACACGAGAAAATAAAAAGAAAGAGAATAATGAAAAAAAAGAAGACTTTTGCAGCTAGCGGTTAATCATGGCAGATGGCTGGGATGTCCTTGTATTTTGGACAGTTGCCTTTATCTCTTTTTAATCATTTTCAATGCATCTTTTATTATAGAGACTGTTTCTGTTTTTAGTCTCCTCTTTATTATTATTATTATTATTATTATTATTATTATTATTATTATTATTATTATTAGCAAGGCAGCGAGCTGGCAGAATTGTTAGAACGCCGGATAAAATGCTTAGCGGCATTTCATCCGTCCATGCAATTTGAGTCCAAATTCCGGCGAGGTCGACTGTGCCTTACATCCTTTCGGGGAACGATAAAATAAGTACCAACTAACTACTGGGACAGATGCAATCGATTATCCCCCCCCCCAAAAAAAAAGAAATTTTCAGGCTTTTTACCTATAATAGCAAGTAGAAAGAAGCATAATAATAATAATAATAATAATAATAATAATAATAATAATAATAGTTATTGTTATTGCTATTATTATTATTAGCATTAAATCATGGTCAGTCTCTCTAAGTGGTTATTATATGAAATATTTTGCTTGTTGATTCGTAAAATAGTTATCTGGTTCCGTTATTTTCTCTCAATTCCGCTAACCCGGATTAATGCAGGGAATGGAAGTGGTGGCGATGGGGGGGGGGGCGTTTAATGGAGAGAGAGAAAAAATATAGAGGGAACACCAAAACAGAAGAAGCAAAGAAAAGCGAAGGAAAATCCACGAGGAGGCCTTGAGGAAAAGAAGAAAACAGAAGACTTGCGAAGAAGTAAGATAATAAATAACAAAGAACAAAGAGGGGGGGGTAGCAAAAAAAAAAAGACAGAGGATAATGCAAGGGTAAGTGTGTGGGGTGTTGCAATAAATGCGAGATTTTAAGCTAACAACAATAAGAGCCCAAATAATAATAATAATAATAATAATAATAATAATAATAATAATAATAACAATAAAGACAATTCAATGAAATTTATAAAATAAATATTTCTCAATGCTAGATTTAGTTGTGCGCATGCGTTGAATTTGGACTTTTTCCATTATTGGAAAGCAAAAGTGTCTCAATGAGAAATTCTGTAAACGAGGTGAGGGATATCCTCCTCTCCCTCCTTCTCACGGCCTCTTTTTTTCTTATTCTTTTTCCTACCATTCTATCTTTGGTCTTCCTCTCCTGTCACCTCGCGCCTCCCTCCCACCTCTCGTCACCCCCCTCACACCTCCCCCTTCTCCCATTTTTGGTTTCGCTGTTCTATCTTTCTTTTCACCTCCTGGTCGAAATGTCATTGGTGGTCGCTTATCAACAACTGTGTGTGTACGGACACCGCCGATTGAAGCCTACAAGCACACGCATACACATACAAACACAAACGTACACAATCGCTGACGCATACACACACACATACGCACGCACGCAAGCTCATACACTCACACAAATACATACACACCAACAAGACACACACACATACACATGTAGAAATACAGTTGTTTCCACATTCATGTTTCACCTTAAAACGTAACACATTCCGATGAATGGTTCTCCGTCGTTGAATGCATATTATTCAGAAGATGCAGCGAAGATAGAGAGAGATGCAGCGGGAGTGCAAGGGAGTGGAAAGAGAGGATGAATAATAAAAAGGCGGAGTAAACGGTGGTGATTCGGGGCGGGGGGAGGGAAGGTGTGTGGAGTGTGATATGAATGGGGGGCGGGTTGGGGTGGCATGAGAAAAGACGAATAATCTAGAACGAGGTGGAGAGTAAGGAGAAAAACGGAGAAGATGGAGTCGGTAGGAAGCAGAGAGGTAAAAACTAAGGGGAGATAAATTTACAACCTTATCGAATGTTGACAAGACGAGTAGACATACACACATACCATATATGGCAATGCTTTCTTGAACGGAGTCCCGGGCTTGCTAGCAACTTTAATGCATTCAGGAAATTTAAACGTGCATTGCATTTCAATAACACGTGCAGCGCTTTTATGAAGAACTGTTAACTTAATCAACCCACGTTTTCATGCTCAGAGATACACGAAGATGAGACGCGTAGAATAATGCGCTTCATATACATTCGCACGTAGCATTTTTCTTCTCTTTTTCTCGGCCTCTTGCATATATTATCCCTGCAACGTACACACACACACACACACACACACACACACACACACACACACACACACACAAACCCTACAACACAAACAAACATGAATGTGAGCATACAAGTATAAGCATACATACACACACTCACACATACACGTATATATATATATATATATATATATATATATATATATATATATATATATATATATGTATGTATATATACACAAAGGTGTGTGTCTATGAATATGTGTCTATGTATGTGTATACAGACGCGTACATGTTTGTATGTGTTTGTGTGTAGGTATGCATGTATACATACAAATATACACATAGAAGCATATATGCATCTGTATACACATACATACACACATATTTATAGACACAAATCTATGTGTATATGTACATACATACATACATCCATATATATATATATATATATATGGATATGCATGTATATCATAAGAGTTTTGATGTGTGTTTTGTTGATATTTGTATATATGCACATATATATACACACACATACAGATCTGTGTGTGTATATATGAATATGTAAATATATGTATGCATGTGTATATATATCAACGTGTATGAATGTACGATTGTGTGTGTGTGTGTGTGTGTGTGTGTGTGTGTGTGTTTAGACATTAATAAATAAATAACTGAACAATATATATACATAAATTTTCGGCTATCTATATATGTGACATTTGTATAAATAAATATACGCAATTTTACACATGCATATACGAATATGTGCTGTAGAGTATGTGTGCATGTATGTATGTATGTATATATGTATGTAGGCATGTGTGTATGTATGTATGCATCTATCTTACCTGTCTCTGAAAGTGTGTGTGTATGTGTGTGGTGGATATGTGTTGCCAGACGGATAGATAACTGTGAGCAATATATATATATATATATATATATATATATATATATATATATATATATATATATATATATACGCACACGCGCGCACACACACACATGCATATATATATATATATATACATACATATATGTATGAGCATCTGACCCTTATGCGGTAGGTCGATATGCTAGAACTAGAAGTGAAATTGATCTCAAATTACATCCTACCGCTTTTATATAGAGAAGGAAGTATTGGGATGATGGTCCTTGTAAACTGGGACCCGGAAATATGTTAATAATAATAATAATGATAATAAATAATAAATAATAAATAATAATAATGATATAAGATAGGCATGGTTGGAGCGCTTTTGGTTATAGGTGTGCATGATTGGGGATGACCTGGGGTTAAAGTGCAACAAGATCACCAACGACATCATTAGCTACAAAGACGGCAATAACAACAACAACAACAACAAAGAGCATTAGCAGCAGCGTCTTCATCATCATCATCATCATCATCAACAACAACAAGAACAACATTGTAGAGCTAATTGCGATGGATGATATATGACGAAGCCCTCATTAAGTTTTATTTGAGAATGGATCTTCAAACATTAGTTTGTGTCTGATGACTGTAAATATATTGAGAGCAGAGAATCTTCCAGAAGCTATCTCTCTCTCTCTCTCTCTATCTCTCTCTCCCTCTCTCTCTCTCTCTCTCTCTCTCTCTCTCTCTCTCTCTCTCTCTCTCTCTCTCTCTCTCGCTCTCTCTCTCTGTTCCTGTGTGTCTGTTTATCCATTCACATCGACATCCAACCTGCCATCTCTCTGTTATTAACTACCCGTCACCATTAGAGCTACCTGTTTCACCTTCTGCCTACCTGAATCCTTCTGTCCGTCATTTCGGCTATCTGTCTGTCTGTCTGTCTGTCTGTTTGACCTTCCGTCCGTCCGTCTGTCTGCATGCATGTACGTATGCGTATACTATTGTATGTATGTATGTATGTATATTTGTATGTATGCATGCATGCATGTGTGTTTGTACGACTGTAAGTACGCATGCAGGTATTTGTGTATGTTTGTATGTCTGTCTGTATCAATACACACACATACACACACACACAACCTCACTACTCGTGTATAACGCGCGCGCATATCTCAATAACACGAACTATGAATCCACAAACACGTTCCACAAGAATGAAAGACAATCCAGACTAATGTATAAGAAATTCACAATTGAGCATATCGTATGTGCATTCCCATCATCAGCTACCCAAACAGATATCACTATGGTTTCGACACGTGGGCAGTACCACTCAATCCGGCGATGTCCAGAGCGTTAAAATATAAACGCGGCCCGAGAGTCTACCAGCTTCAGACTAACTACTAGTAACAACATCAGAGTAAACAAACAGTCAAAAATTATTGCTACAAAATTGTATTATAGCAAAGATCTAATTTCAGAAAGGACATTCAAACAATACAACAAATGTAGGTAACAAGATACTTCTTTGCTGTTTCTATTTTGTGATGCACCACCTCTGACTGAACACCGTCTGCAGAGAGGTTACGTGCGCTCGTTGGGTGTTTCGAGTGATTCGGGTCTCTTGACAATGAAACACCATCACTCAGACGATATAGCCAAAGCCCTGGCTTGTATCCAGTTAACACCACCCCAGACAGCACTGATCCGGCATGGGACAAACACTGCCAGATTCAGAGCACGCGCGTACACACACACACACACACACACACATTGCTTCCTCCACATTTGTTATAAACATTGGTTCATTACTTATGCACAATGTCAAATATTTCACAGGGACGAGGAGGGAAATGAGACTGCATGGCGTTCATGCATTTCTTCAAAGCATAAATAAATTGAATATATTTTAAGGAGAAAACGAAGCCGGATCATGGGCCTCTATTCATCGGTTCTTTATTAATGCTTGGCAAATATTTTGGTTTATATTTCTTGGTGTGGTGAAAGTTATGTTTGGCGTAACGTCTTTGGTAAACATTTCAAATAAGCGTTGCGGTAAAGGAGAGACTATAGTTTATATTTATCGGGCAAGGAACCCCCTTTTTTTCTATAGAGGTTAGTGGTGAAGAAGAAGAAGAAGAAGAAGAAGAAGAAGAAGAAGTGTAGGGAGGTGGGGAAACCCCCTTCCAGAATTGATTTACTTTGCATCTATTTCCTGAAATAATTCTTGCTCTCTTTTATTTTTACTTTTTTTTCCCTAAAAGTGATGCTGAAGAGAAACGAAAAAGTAAGAAATGAACTAAACAGAGATTTTTTGTTTCTTTCTTTGTTTCTGTTTTTTTTTTTTGCTTCTGTTTGTCTTTTTTGCTTTGGTTTTTCTTTTCTTTTTTAGATTGCACATTTATTTAGTTTAGATTTGAAAAATGACTCCGAACAACGATCAACAACAATACTGACCCAGATAGAAACACTTATTAACTGCATCAATTTGACGGTGACCTAGTTAGGCTTTCCATTCACCATGACAACACATTAAATGACCCAGATAAACTACAGAAGATGCATTGCGTTGATGGGGGGGGGTCTATTTAGTTTATAGAATTCCGTAGGTGTGGTATGGCTCGAATGGTTAGGCAGTTTCACTTGGTGATCACGGGGTCCCGAGTTTGATCGCATTGCGTGGCATCTTGGACACTTGTTATTTTCCATAGCCTCGGGTCGGCCCATAGCTTGTGAGCGAAAATTAGGCCGATGGAAAGGAACGATAATTGAATTCCGTCGGGTGGGTTGTGCTCGTAATTATCTGTAATGCAGAAGGTACGGCGTTGTTACTCATTGTGTCGGTCTGATTCTGCCGGTCCGAAAGCGAAGTAATGTTAAGGATACAGGTGTCTGTTGGAATACTCAGCCACCACTAACAACCACCACCATCACTGCTGCCGCCGCCTAGTTTTCTATACGTTACTGAAAAAAGAAAAGGGTGGGGATGCAGCAAGTTTGTAAAGGTCTGTCACATTGCAAAGGTTCCCTTTCAAGGTTTGCAGCCCGACATGGCAAAATAGCTTGAATGCCCTGTTGTGCTCAGACGAAAAGTTTTACAGGAGGAAAACCCCCCAATACACAAGAAGCAACGTTTGGGGCATCAACTTCATTGTGTAGAATATTTAAAGCTCTAGGTAGATTCTGACTGAGCAAGCTCACGACTAAAGTCTTTACAGCTATGACCATCACCTCTTTTGAAGGACATATTGGAATGCATAATGCATTGTGATACATGATTTGAAGAAGATTTAGCTATTAAGTCATGCAGATCGGACAACCACATAGAGCGGTCAAGGGTAAGCTGCATTCCTCAGGCCTTTCTAAAGGGCACGTCAACGAAAAAAATGATCTTAAATGTTTTTTTTAGAAGTGCGGCCCGCCAAATGATGAGTCATGTCTCATGCGGCCCGCTTCTCGAAAAAACAGAAAGAAAAACCAAAGTGGTTGCCCGCGCCTGACATGGAGGCTCCCGCTTTAGTCATGTTAATAATAATAATAATAATAATAATAATAATAATAATAATAATAATAATAATAATAATAAGAGAAGATCGAAATGTGAAAGCGAAACGGAATTTAACGTTCGATATTTGGGCAACTAATGCATTAGGAGAGCCATTCATAATGTTGGGAGTGTACGTTTTACAATCATCCATGATTCACTAAAAACGCTTTCTAGAGTGTTCGTTCATATGTTCATGGGATAGCACACATCATAGTATAGCGTTTTACGGGGGGAAATACTGTTGTTGCATTCTTTAAAAAAAAATATATTCATTAATTGCAGGGTGTTGTTTAGAAAAGCAACAAACGGGTACCCAACAGGTGGTAGATTTATATTTTATGATCTCAACCCTAAGGTTTGCAGAAGGAGCTACCGTTGACGGTGCTCCAGCATGGCCACAGTCCAGCGACTGAAGCAAGTAAAAGAATAAAAGAATCTCTCTCTCTCTCTCTCTCTCTCTCTCTATCAATCTATATATATATATAATAAAATAAGATGAATACTTTGCAGAAACAAGCAAAATATACCACTGATCCAAATCGAAACCGCGTATATTAATATGCAATGATTGATAAGCTCCTTCACATATTTAATTTGCATATCCGCATATACTGTATATTTATTTACTTTTTCATATTTGCGACTTAAAAAATATATATATACCTATTTACGTGCATGCATATACATACATACATATATATATACATACATACATATATATATATACATACATATATATATATATATATATACGTATGCACGTATGTCTATATATAGGTATATATATCATTATATGTTCTATATTGTATATTATATATTATATATACGAATGGGATATTTCTAATATAGAAATAACATTTATCTACGTTTTATACTTCTCATTCACGAATTAAACATACATACATACAAACTTGTCAATATTAATATTTTATTCATAATTAAGATAAGTGCAATTCAGATGCATTAATTGATAAAGTGAAATATATACACCCTTGAGAGGGTGTTTGCGAAAATATGTTGCAGAAATGTGATTAGTTTGGGTGACACACACGCACACACACATACGCATACACACTGGGAGAGACAGAGAGAGGAGGAGAGAGAGAGAGAGAAAGAAGAATTGGAAATTTTCAAGTTAAATGCATTCTGTGATAATTTATCCATGTCACGTGACCGGCACGTGTGCAATGGAAATTTGCATACAACTGTTATAGTCTCTGTGAATATAGCCACAATATACACTACTTAACCATACATGGACATGGAGTTTCACAAACAAGGTACTACCAATCGCACACCTTAATACGTGAAACATTACATTTTCTTCTATCTGGGCAAAGCATACATACAGCTGCAATATTGCTGAATAACGAAAGAGAAACACACGCAGACAGTCTCACACACTTCAGCACCAACGCAACCATTCTCTGCAACCCTGATCTGCTACAATTTTATGGACGAGTATTGATCTAAGAATCAACCAATCGCTGCACACAAACGACAAGTGCCCGCCATCGTTTTCCATTTTTGGAGTACGTCTCCTACAACTGCCAAAAATAGCAACAAAGCGTTTTTAACTCTGGAGATTCCGATAGGAAGAATCCACTGAAAGCCTTTTATAGCAACTAAAGATGGCGACTTGTTTAATTTTTGACAATTGTGGTCGTACGAGAGCTATTTCTTTTTGCTTTTTAATATATAATTTTATGAAATAATAATTCAACGTGAAATAAGTCCAAATAAATACATATATTGCGTCTAATTTATGCATGCTAATGTGTGTTTATGTGTATTATATAGACGTATATTGTGTATATAGAAGATGAATCGATTGTGTGTATATTATGATTCGTCTGTGAGTGTGTGTGTGTATGTGTGTGTATAATACAACTACGTTTGTGTGCATGAATAAAACTATATAGTAATTTATGCATTGACAAATAATTGCACAGGAACACCGGTACATGTGTGTTTACACACACGCGCACATACACACATACACGTACACACGTACACACGTATACACACGTATATACACACACACACACACTCTCTCTCTTTCTCTCAAACATACACACGCACTCACGTACGCACACCTGTATGAGTCGTATGTAATTATGTATGTATGTGAGCAAAGTGTGAATGTGTACGCGTGCGTACACAAATACACATCTGCGACAGGTTGTATATAGCTTAGCTATGTGTGTATGTGTGTGTGTATATGTTTGTGTGTATTTATAAGTATGCGTCCATGTTTACAAGGTAAAATACACACACACACACACGCACACATGCACATACACAATCACAAATCGCAAATAGTTGCTTACAATATATATATATGTATATATATATGTATATATGTATATATATATGTATATATATATATATATATATATATGTATATATATATATATATATATATATATATATATATATATATATATATATATATATATATATATATATATATATATTATATATAGATACATACATGCATATTATGATTATTATATTTGTTAATATTTCTGTATATTAAACGCAAAAATTAACCTTAAATATATAGTTTTACTATCGATTAATCATACTTTTTCTTTCTTCTTTCTCTCCATATATATATACATATATTCTTTATAGGTATTACTCATTGGATTGCGGCCATTCTGGGGCACAAACAATTCATTCTCCAATTATTGTGTGTTTGTGTCTATGCCTTTGTCCATGTAGCATTTGCTTCGTTTTGTGTGAGTGTATGGGCACGTATGCATGTTTGTTTGAATGTAAGTTTATATATTTCTGGGTATGTGTTTATATATATGTATGTATGTAGGTAGAGACTGCATGAATGCATATATTCAGACATGCAAGAGTGTATACATGTGTGCCTACATGCGCACGCACACACACACACACACGCACACACACACACACACACACACATGTATATATACATGTACGTATATATATGAATATAAGCATGATGGCAAGCACACATGCCCTGTCAAATATTGGTTTCGAATTTCAGCACAAGGCCAGCAATTTCGTGGGAGGGTTAAGCCGATTATAATTAGCCCCAGGGTTCAACTGGTGCCCCTAAAGAATGAAAAGTAAAGTTGACCTCCGCGGCAGAATTTGAACTCAGAACCTAAAGACGGACAAGTGCTACTAGGTATTTTGCCTAGTAGCAAGTATATAATTAGAAGTATATTATTAGAAGTATATAATTAGAAGTATATTATTAGAATTGCTGCATCGCTGAAGACTGTCCCTTTGGATTCATTTTTGTAATTTTTCTCTTAGACGTTTGAATTTATTTTACGTACAGAAATTTGAGGGAGATTTGTTTTGCTATTTCTTGTATGTTGTAGAAAATCTTCTGCTTGTTTAGTCTTCAGGTGGATGCATACCTTACATAAATGAAATCTTTAGTTCTTCTTCTTCGTCTTCCCTGTTCACCCTCCTATGCAATTTACCCCCCACCCCCACCAACATGTACTGTCCACATGTTTCTTGCTCCATGAAAACTTTTCCAAACAGCTTCATGAAACTTCCTTCATTTCTCCTTCTAGTTTGAATTCACAGGTGGACCCTTTCTTTTTCCTACTGACCTCTAACGCGCCGAGCGCCACCTGCCGGCTTAATTGGCCAGTCGTTTCATACGCTCCTGATGGTACCTAATCGTGGCATCTTTCATGCATTCACACCATCAATGCTTCCAATGTGATCTTGCTTTATAAGGGCGTCAGTTTTTTTGAGGGCAGACATTTCTCGAGGGTGGAACGAGGAATCGAAACTAATACCAGCGCAGTAACAAGCGTTGTAAATACGTAATATATGTTAGTGGGAATGTCACATGACTGCATCCGCGAAACTTTAAATAGTATGGAGCTAAGTCAGCCATAAATGTGTGTGTGTGTTTGTATGAGTGAGTGTGTGCGTGCGTGCGCGTGTGTATTTATCACTATCCTGAGTTCACCACCGGCTGACGAGCTGAATGGTCATCGAAACATTTAGATGTCCTACGAAGTAACTTGTGGTAACTATCCCATATTTTCTTTGAGTGGTTCACCAGAGGTCATTTCTCCTTGTTTATTTAAGCGACATGGACGTAGAATTGTATAATCAATTACCTGTTAAGTCATTGTGCACTCTTAGTGATAAAATATATCGCTTAGATGGATTGAAATTATGCACTCTCGGGCTATGTGCATGTATGTATGTATGTATGTATGTATGTATGTATGTATGTATGTATGTATCTATCTATCTATCTATCTATAACTGAAATAAATTACAATATATAAGCACATACAGACTTTTGTACACCTGTCACAATGTATGTCTACATCTTTGTCGACTCTCTCTTTCTCTCTCTCTCAATCTCTCTGCATAAGTCATATTAACTTGTTGGTTGGCGGGTTAACTGGCTGGTTGGTGTGGCAGGTGAGTATCTGATTGATAAATTGCTATTTGGCGGACTGGTTGGCTATTGTGCGGATATATATATATGTATATATACACACATATATATTACAGATTATGTATGTGTGTTAGGGGTGCGCTTTATATATATATATATATATATATATATATATATATATATATATATATATATATATATATATATATGCATACGTGTCTGTGTGCGTACATATATAATCTGTGTGCCTATTTCCCTGTCTCTGTGTGTTTGTATGTGTGTGTGTGTGTGTGTGTGTGTGTGCGTGTGTGTGTGTGTGTGTGTGTGTGTGTATGTGTATGTGCGTGTTCTATGCCTGTGTTATTGCATGTCTATGCACATCTAGCTGGTTATCAGGCTGTCTGTCTGTCTGTCTGGCTGGTTGGTCGACAAGGTAAATAAATAACTTAATAGATAAATGAATTACTACACCTTCTCTCTCTCTCTCTCTCTCTCTCTCTCTCTCTCTCTCTCTCTCTCTCTCTCTCTCTCTCTCTCTCTCTCACACACACACACACACAAATAACTGACTTCAGGGGTGCATGAGTTGAAGGTCTAGATTGCTGGATTTCATAGACGCATATATACATGATAAAACAGAAGACCGAAATAGAGCGGACGGGTTCATATGGATGGGCAACGTAACGGATGGCAATCCCTCCACCAGTCAGCTACCTGCAATGACGTCACAGTACTATAGCGACAAGCGCTTTATACCACTTAGGTCACGCTGACATCTATGAGGTCACCAATGTAAGCCCAGAAAATCCCTTGTAAATTTTCCAATAGCAGCAAGCAGTGCTGCAGAAACGAAGATCATCGACCGGAAAGTTGGGCGCCGGTTCGGCAGCACTATTATCTCGTACTTGATACATCCACTGGACTGCGGCCATTCTGGG
>NC_142952.1:1509966-1519966 GCF_046866305.1 Octopus bimaculoides
GGACGTAAACAAACCGACACCGGTTCTCAAGTGGGGGTGGTGATACACAAACACAAGCACGAAGATACAAAAAAAAACAAACAAACAGATATGCATATATACAACGATCTTCCATACAGTTTCCGCCACCCAAATTCATTCACAAGGCATAGTACAAGGCTGTAGTACAAGTCACAGGCCCTAGGTGCACGTGGTTGCAAAAGAAGCTTCTTAACCTCACAGCCATGCCTACCTCTGGCTGAAGTCTCTTTTCAAATCTAAAAAGTACATTCCCGAAATAAAGATATGATTAAGCGAGATCGGATTCATATTGTTTGTAAATTTGCAAACCATGTAGAGAAACAGAGTGGAGTTTGCATGTTTATTTTTAAGTGATTCTTAAAGGCTGTCACCCTACTACCCTACTAATGAAAATACTACAAGAGGCCCCTGTCTGTCTGTCTGTTTCTCTCTGTTTCTCTCTCTGTCTCTCTCTCTTACACACATACACACATACACACACACACACGCAAACACACACATTAGTTTTACAAGCAGTAGGAATAGAGCTCAATACACAAGGAAGAGTATATTGGCTCATCGGCCAATGATAGCAACGGTAACACAACGAACAATAACAACACCGATTAATAATAATAATAATAATAATCCTTTCTATTAAATGCACAAAGCCTGCAATTTTAGGTGGGGTTGGTTGGTCGATTACGCCAACCCCAGTGCTTAACTGGTACTAATTCCATCGACCTCGATAATTTGAACTCAGTACGTAAAGACGGACGAAATGCCGCTAAGTATTTGATCCGGCTTGCTAATGATTCAGACAACTCGCTGTCTTCTTAATACTTATAATAGTCCTTTCCACTACAGGTGTGGGGGGGGGGGGTTACTTATTTCATCCACTCTGAAAGGATGAGAAGCAAAGTCGACCTCGGCGGATTTTCTGAGCTCAGAACGTCAAAGCCAGAAAAAATGCGGTTAAGCATTTTGTCCGGCGCGGTAAGTGTTCTGCCGAGTGTATATATATGTATGTATATATATACATGTATGTATGTTAATAATAATTCATTGTTTACAAATTGTCAGCTGACGCGGATAAAAAGACCGGTGTAAATCTCCGCATCACATTAGTCTCTCCAATAGTTAGCCAGAAGGGCTTTGAACGCGGTCATTGGACCTACTAGAAATGGCAGCCAACCAAACCTCCCGCAAACAAACCCCTTATAGCCTCCAGCATAGTGCATCATTTTCTTTAGTGTAATAATAGTTGCCCCGGTGCTCAACTGCTACTCATTTTATCGACCTCGAAAGGATGAAAGACAAGGTCGACCTCGGCGGAATTTGAGCTCAGAACGTAGCGGCAGACGATATACCGCTAAGCATTTCGCCCGGCGTGCTAACGCCGCCTCAATAATAATAATAATAATAATAATAATAATAACAACAATAATAATAATAATAATAATAAGAGCAACAACAATAATCATAATAAACCACTGATGATCGAAGCGTGAACGTGTTCGAAAATAGTTAAAATAGTTGTTCGATCAGAGATGACATGGTGGTTGGCGAAAGCCTCAACACCATCACCACCACCACCACCACCACCACCACCACCACCGACACCACCACAACAACCACCACTACCACCACTACCACCACTACCACATCCACCACCACCACCACCACAACCACCACCCGCACAACCGAAGCTTTTATTGTCGATATCATGCCTGTTACGATGTAAGATCTCTGAAGCTCCCATTAACAGTTCCGAATTAGACATTACTACACTGGCCACCATTCAACACTCGTCCAAGTACAACGTTATCTTACTATTTAGAGCGGATAGTTTATTTGTAGTCTCCCGCTGCCGTCGTTCTTTACAACTTTCCTCAACGCGGTCAAGGCAAAAATCTCACTCCTACACTCGACCAGGTCTTCTACAAACATTGATGCATGTTGTATGCATGCATACACCCCTACCACACACACACACACACGCATACACACGGAGTGCATGAGAGTGCATCGATGTGTGTGTGTATGTGTGTATGGAAAGTCTTGTTGCATTTTTGAAACGTTCAAATTTGCAGAAGAAACACCCTTCATCAGCCAATCGTAAAAGTGTGTTGCTCTTAAATGATAATGCAAGACCATAAATTTGCCTTTCATCCTTTTGGCATCGATGGAATATTTACCAATCGAGCACTGGGGTCAATGTAAACGACTTGCCCTCTTTGGGCTCTGTGGTGATCGTAGAAAGAATTATTATTATTATTATTATTGGCCAGTTTCGGAAATGATATCTTGTGGTATTAAGTCCCGTTGAATTCAATGACCGCCGACGACAACTTTGCCGATTCGCTAAGTTACGTGGCGGTAAAGAAACCAAAACTGTTACTAAGAGCTGGTGAGGCATGAATGTACACACACACACACACACACACACACACATGCACACATACATACACGACAGCGTTTCCGTCTACTAAATCACTCACGTAGAATTGGTCGGCCCAGGGCTATAGTAGAAGACACATGCCCAAGGTACCACGCGGTGGGACTGAACCCGAAACCACTCAGCAGCAAACCAAGTTTCCTAACCACACGGCCACACCTGCGCCCATGTAAGAAACCGTTATTACTGTCTTTGTTGCATTGGTGTTTGTTGTACTCCGAACCACAGTATGCAATGTGCGTGCTTCTCAGAAGAAACAAAAAAAAAACAAAAAAACAAAACAGGACGGTAGGAGTGGTTTGAGCGCTATTTAGTCGCTATTACATGCAGAAGTGGTGCGACCACATAGAGCCTCCTGGGACGTTAATGATGATACTAGCCTTGACGTGAACATCACCACCACCACCACCACCATCACCACTACTACTACTACGACTACTACTACAATCACCTCTACCACTAGCACCACTACCATCATTTACTACTACTACTACTACTACTACTACTATCATTTCTACTACTACTACTACCACTGCTACCGCCACTGCCAGTTGTGCAGCTGCAAGATAGTGAGACTATTATTTCGCTGCACAACTGACTCTGTACACAAGTCCAGGTGAGACTTAGTATTATTGATCGAACAGCGGAACTGATATGGTCGGCTTTGGTGCAAGCAATGTTCGATAACGTTGTTATTGATGCTGTTGTCGTAATGATGTTGATATTATCGTTGTTCTCGTAATTGATGATGTTGTTGTTGTTGTTGCTGTTTATGACTGCGAAGCAAGCGGATCTGTGACCAAAGGTGTTTCACCTTTTGGTTTTGTTTGTTCCGTGTGGCAATGATCGAGGGTTGGCGGAAAAGGTCATCGGCTGACTATGAAGGAGTCCTGCCAGAATCGTAACTTGTTGGACCGCTGCAATAAGTGAATCTGGCGAATAGGTTGAGTAAAATCATAAGTAACTGATCCTCCTCTCTTTTCTTTTACTCAACGCCAGGAACTTTTCATTATATTAACGAGGAGGTGCTTCTTTCAGTTTCCGTCTACCAAATTCACTCATATGGCTTTGAATAGTCCGAGGCTATAATAGTAGCCAATTGCCCAAGGTGCCATGCAGTGCGATTGAACCTGGAACCATGTGGTTGGGAAGCAGACGTCCTACCACACGCACGTACATTTATATATATATATACGCATATATCTACATATTTATATACACATCTAAATCTCACGTAGAGGCGTGTGTGTATGCGTTCGTGCGGATATACATACATACATACACACACACACACACACACACACATATATATATATATATATATATATATATATATATATATATATATATATATATATATATATATATATATAATATATATATATATATATATATATATATATATATATATATATATATATATATATATATATATTTATATATATACACACACACACACAGATATATGCATATTGATGCTGTAATTAACATGAGATTTAATGAACGGAAATCACTCGATGATCGTGTGTGTGGAAGTGTATATGCATACAAGATTATGTGCGTGTGTATGTGTGTGTTTACGTATTTATTGACTATACGTCTTCAAGTACACACATACACACACTAACGCACGCACATACTCACCAAAGCCATTCGACGCATGTGTCACCTGCAAACGTGCATATATATGTATATATATATATATATATATATATATATATATATTAGTTGCATATGTATGTGTGTGTGTGTGTAGGTGTGTGTGTGTGTGTGTGTGTGTGTGTGTGTGTGTGTGTGTGTGTGTGTGTGTGTATGCGTGCGTGTGTGCGTGCACTCCCATAATCCTTGCTTACCTACGTTCTCAGGTAGCATATGCACATGCAGCACGCGTGTACTTGGCACTCGAAGTCTGTGAGCTTGTTTGTATCCGAAGTATTCTAGCGAAGCAACGCATCTATATATGGATATGCTCTTCGGAGTGGTTACCTGTTCGATACAAAAATAAAAATATAACGAGAATAGAAAGAAAGGAGGAAGGAAAGAAAGAAAGAATCGAAGAAGTAATGAATTCGGAGTCTGCAGCAGAGCTTTTCAATGAATGATTGGTTCATAAGCGACACATTAACAGTTGTAGTGTGTATACACTCTGCAAAAGCACAATGCCGATACCACATTTTGTACACATGTTGCGTTGAGCAATGTGTATACGTGGGTATATTAGGGGTGGATGCAGGTGTTTGTGCTTTGCCTATGTGTTTATATATATCTATATATATATATATATATATATATATATATATATATATATGTATGTATATATATGTTAGTGTTTCTCTGTATGTATATATATATATGTGTGTGTGTGTATGTGTATGTATATGTTTGTGCGTGTTTAAGTGCTTGTGTGTGTATTTGTATATGCATTACTCTATCTATCTATCTATCTATCTATCTATCTGTCTGTCTGTCTGTCTGTCTGTCTGTCTGTCTGTATGCCGGGTAGCTAGCTAGCCTACTATGTGTGTGTGTGAGAGAGAGAGAAACAGATACATAGAGTTGCATGCTTATGTGTAAGCATCTATCTATAGGTATATTTGTGTATGTCTATCCCCACATGTACAAATACATGTGTATACATGTGTACATTTAAATGTCAGTGTGCACATATACGTTTGTGGTGTGTGTGTGTATGTGTTTCTATCCGTGCGTGTGTCAATGTTTACATTTGTTTGTGTGTGCGTGTGTGTGTGCGTGTGTGTGTGTGCGTGTGTGTGTGCGTGTGTGTGTGCGTGTGTGTGTGCGTGTGTGTGTGCGTGTGTGTGTGCGCGTGTGTGTGCGCGCGTGTGTGTGTGTGTTTCGGTGTTATATTTGTTATTGATCCGAAAGTCAACCCTGGCCCAGCAGACATGTTCGTTTGTTTACATATTTGACATGTCGATATTGTTGCTTAGAAGGACAATGACCGGATCGCGCTGCAGCCCTGACGGGGACACTGACAATGGCGTATCTGACCCCAGGCAAGGAACTTCCTTCAAAAGAAAAAAAAAGCATCGTAGATGCAACAACAACAACAGCAACAATAGTAACAGCAAACAACAACAACAATGTTGCTGCCTTCGACCCTCGTGTTACACTGTTCTACGTATTGTGGTATGATCCTATAAGACAAATGTATCTCCTACAGTCTCTGTTTGTCGCTTCACCGCATCCTTGTCTTTAAACACCACAAATAAAGCTCCCTCTCGAGTCATATAAACTCTTTTGGCCGGTTTCCCGGTTTGTGTGACGTCTATTGCAATGTTACTAATTTTTGCCATTTTCTTCATAACCAATCCTCATTGGTGTGCCAATCTAAGAACTCTGCCGACTGCATTGGCCAACTGTAAATAAAAGACTGCAGACACCAAGCGTCTTCGTCTATGCTTGACTCAGGACGGAAGCTCCGTCAAAAAGTTGAGCTGCGGAAAGATGGGCCTGATAGAAGGTGACCACACCAACTCACTGTCCAGAAATCTCTGCAGATATTGCAGCTTCGGTGTATCTCTACGTATCTTCAACAATTGTCCCCTGAGCCCTCCGTACAGAGAGTTTTGGTAGAAAATCGATTTCTAGAAGAGTAGAAGAACATATTCCTCCTGCATGGAGCGAAAGACCAGACGTTCCAATCTAGCCAGATGGGAACCCGTGCAAGGTACGATGTCCAGGCTGTAATACACGACCAAGTAATCTCTCTCTCTCTCTCTCTCTCTCTCTCTCTCTCTCTCTCTCTCTCTCTCTCCATTTCTAGATGTGACTAACCACCTTACTCGGAATCGAATCTCGTTCCTATCCATATTGAGGGTCCGCATCGAGTCATACGTCAAACAACCAAACCGTCTGGCCTGTCCAGTGCACTACAACACCGTCCGGCGGCATGGACTCGTCTGTTTCAGTGCTAAATTGAAAGCCCACTGATTCGCCTGGTTTTAATTTTACTCCTACCCCCCACGTCGTACTCGTTTTGAATGGTACTGACCACACCGACCTCCCTGGTATTTGACACCATTTCGATAATGTCGCCGTCATATGGAGACACAGTTCTCGGTTCGAACGGGAAGAGCATCAACATATCCAGTTTTCCCCGAAGTGACTCTCAAGTCACAGAAAAGATGAGATTGGGAATGCTCTTAACGGGCTGGGGGGTGATTCGAAACAGCTCCGACAGGTGACCACTGAGTAGATGCTACAGTACATTAAAGCGATCCAGCACCTGAAAAATGGAACGGTAACCAGCTGCACCGAAGACAGTTGCCAAGTGGAGGTGATCGGACTTATCGAAAGATTTCGGTTGATCCACATCGATCGGAAAACTTTCTTGAAGCCAGGTTAGTTACCCACTTGTCGTCTGGATGCATGGAATTGAACTTGTCACGGACAGATCCGCCTCAACGTATTTCTTTTACGGTTTTTTTTTTGTTTCGTAATTATTTTTACAAGACAGGTACCAAACATATATATATACAGGAGTGATGACGATGATGATGATGATGATGATGATGATGATGATGATGTTGATGGTGATGGTGATGATGGTGATGGTGATGATGATGGCGATGACAACGGTGACGGATGATGACAAAGATGATGATGATGATGGTGGTGATGATGATGATGATGGTGGTGGTGATGATGATGATGATGATGATGATGGTGGTGATGATGATGATGATGATGATCTGTTGCTGTTGTTTTGTATTTGTCACAAGAGTAGCAGAGAAGAGAGAAAGAGAAAGAGGAAAAGAAAGAGAGAGAAAAAGAAAGCGAGAGAGAAAGAAAGCGAGAGAGACAGGCAGGCAGACAGAGGGAGAGAGACTATCAATACTATCCACCACCATCACCACGACCCCCCACAGCCGTTGCTAGTGCTGCTGCTGCTTCCAGTGTGTTCTATATTTAGATTCAGTTCAGCTGAGAATAGAAACAACAAGAATACCTCCTCACATTTAAACCTATTTTAACACACAACATTTATTTCCTTCTTCTTGAGAGACTCTCACTCTTCTCTCTCTTCTCCCCTTCCTCTCTCTACACACTCTCTCTATCTCACTCTCTCACTCTCTTTCAATCTCTCTCCATCTCTCTCCAATTCTGTCTCTCTTTCTCTACTGTTTCTCTTAAATTCTGTCTGTCTGTCTGTCTCTATCACTCTCTCTCCGTCTCTCTCTCTCTCTCTCTCCGTCTCTCTCTCTCTCTGTCTCTCTCTCTCTGTTTCTCTGTCTCTCTGTCTCTCTCTCTCTCTACGCTGTCTCTCTCACTCTCTCTCCGTCTTTCTCCAATTCTGTCTCTCTCTCTCTCCCTCACTACTCTGTCTCACTCGCTTTCCGTCTCTCTCCATTTCTGTCTGTCTGTCTGTCTGTCACTGTCACTCTCTCTCTCCACTCTGTCACTCTCACTCTCTCTCTCCGTCTCTCTCCAATTCTGTCTGTCTGTCTCTTTTTCCACTCTGTCTCTCTCACTCTCTCTTTCCAATTCTCTCTCTCTCTCTCTCTCTCTCTCTCTCTCTCTCTCTCTCTTTATCGCATCATCTCTCTTCTATCTCTGACCCTTCTTCAGCTCTTAGTTCATACACACATACTGCCTCTCTCTTTCCTCTTTCTATCACTTTTCCTAACTTTTCCTTCATCTACTTAGATATATATATATATATTTCTGTTCGTCCGTCTATCTATCTATCCATCCATCTATCTATCTTTCTATCTATCTATCTATCTTTCTATCTATCCATCCATCCATCTATCTATCTTTCTATCTATCCATCTATCTATCTGTCTATCTATCTATCTATCTTTCTATCTACATAAAACGGAAATAAAACTGAATAATGACATACACGTTTATGTGTATGCGCATGTGCGTGCGCATGAGTGTATGAACGTATGTGTGAATGTGTACACACAGATAACATTATATCGGTGTCTTTATATAAGAATATAGGTGCGCGTGCGCGTGCGCGTGTTTCTCTTCTGTTTTTAATCATTTGAATTCTTCCTCTGAAGAAGGAGCTGGTTTCTGTGTATGCATGTGTGTATGTATGTATGTACTGGCAATTAGTTGGTTATTCGGTCCATTATTGATCGGAGTTTTAGGCACGTACGGTGTACGTGCGGTCGGTCAAACGATCTATGGCGCAGAAAACTGTGTTCACGATGCACTAGTTTAGCCGATGTTTAAGAAGTTTGACTTAACCATAAACATCAGCTCAGTCTTAAGCCCAGACAGATTTCTAGACATAACATTACATTAAGCACTTGACCTCGCAAACGCTCCACACACAGCCACCAAAAACACTGCCCAATCGTTATAATTAGGAATCATGCAATTGAAACAGATAAAAGTATCTCTTCTGTATCCTCACATGGAGGCATCGCAGTCATAATGATGCGCTAGGCAGAAGAGCTTCAGTGGAAGCCGAAGACACGAAGAAATTACAGAGAAGAGCTTGGAAGACGAAGATAATTTGGTTCAATCCCTTATATAACTAGGTTGCAACAGGGGGACATTGGCTGGGAATTTCTGTTTCTGGTAAGACATTTGCCGCCGACATACAAATACAGTAAATTTTTCAATACTCATAACATTAAGATTAGTTATTGAAGTTAAAAGAGAAATCATAGTCTCACACAGATCCCACAGGAAAAGCCGAACTGATCCTCAAAGTTCTCATCTTTCCAAAACAGTAATATATTTATAAACTACGTAATGTATCCATAAAATATCCCGGGGGTGATACTAAAAGGAGTTATAAGGGGCTTTTTGAAAATACTTTTAAAATCCGTTATTACATGATTCTATATTTATTTCAATAAAAGAACAAAGAAAATGTTACGTCTCTGAATTCGTCAGGAAACCCCTGGCTTCCTGAGTTTTCTGACGAACAACTGCTTCCCATTTGTACATCTATGGATTATATTCTACAATGTAGTAAGGTTTGCGAGCCGGCAACATCGTTTGTGTATGTTTTTTCCCGGCTCTAACGTTCTGAGTTCAAATTTTGCCGAGGTCGATTTTGTCTTTCATCCTCTTGAAGTTGATAGAATATAGTTCCCAGTTGAGCAATGGGGTCGATGGAATCGGCTGGTGCCCTCTGACCAAATTTCTGGTCGTGTGCCCAATCTAATTACGTAATGAAGTAAGGCGGTGGCTCTTAACGCATTTCTTCCGGCTCTTAATGTTCTGAGTTCAAATCCTGTCGAAGTCCACTTTGATTTTCATCCTTTCGGAGTCCATAGAAAAAAGTACCAATTGAGACCAGGGATCGATATAATCGGTTACCCCTCCTCCTAAAATTGCTGGCTTTGTGCCCAGGGCTGAAACTATGCCATAGGGTATTGTTGCTAAGGTGTCCAGCTGCTAATTATATAAATATAAGCGTACAAACGAACAATGATAGTGTTTAACATTAATCAGAACCGGTTGTAAAGTTATAGATGAATGAATAAAAGATGATGCTGAATAATTTCAAAGCTAACTTTTGAAGATGGTTTCATCTTGTTTCTCCAGGAA
>NC_142952.1:1522466-1529966 GCF_046866305.1 Octopus bimaculoides
GCTGAATATGCGCCTAAAATATGCATTTCTGACGCAGGCGCAGAACGCCTGATGTATCTGGGGAAAATCATTGATACCTTGTTGTGTTGTTACATTTTATTAACTCATCCTCTACTCAATACCTTTCTTTGAGACAGGGCACGGATGGAAGTCGATATGTTCATGTTCTGGCGTACATCTTCCCTTGCTTGATGCTACTCCTCGGTAGAGGGCACGGATGGATGTCGTCTAGGGAAAATCATTACTATCTCCATGACACCTTGCATTTTATTATATCGTCCTTTGCCCGATGCCTCTTTTTTGGTGTGAGGCACGACTGGAAATCGATATCTTGATGTGCTGCCGCATCGTATTACATCCTTCTTTTCCCAGTGCTACTCTTTGGAGGAGGGCACGGTTGGAAGTGATCTGAGAATCATCATCGATATCTCGATGTGTTGTTGCATCTTACTACACCATCCTTTGTTCGATGTCACTCCTTGGTAGATGACACGGATGGAAGTCGTCTGGGGAAAAATCACCAATATTTTAATGACTTGCTGCATCTTATTTACATTATCTTTTGTTCGATTCCATTCTTTGGAAGGCGTCTGATGGAAATCATCGCTATCGTGATGTACTGTTGCACCTGATTACATCACCATTTGCTAGCTTCTATTTTTTGGTAGAGGTCACGGTTAGAAGTTGTCTTGCACCTTGCCACACAATCCTTTACTCGCTTCCACTCTTTGGTGGAGGGCAAGATTGAAACAAGTCTGACGAAATTCCTCAATATCTTGAAACTAGTCTGAGGAAATTCCGCAATATCAATCCATTTTCAAGGTGGTGCCCTAGCATGGCCGTAGTTCAATGACTGAAACAAGTGAAAGATAAAAGATTTCACCAGACGCTATAAAGCTGTTGACCAAAGAAAATGTTGAAGTGATTAAAGGAGATTGGAATGAATCCTTTTTCTGGAATACGATGACTTTTATACTCTCGTCCGTCGTTTATCGTTTTGACTCATAATTTATTCAGGGTGTTTATCGAGTGCACCCATGCAGTCCAAACCCGGATTACACGCATACCAGATTTGCGATACAGATTTCTGCAAGAGAAAACTAAAAACAATACGGCTGTGGAGATTAGTTGCACGAGAGGATGTAAAGATTTCATTGAAAAATTAGCGAGAAAGAGATTATTTAAGGCCAACTGCTTCGGAACCAATGCACATTTGTAATTTAAATTATTCGCCCATAGCATTACGTTAGTAAGTCTGGAAAAGTTGAAAGTTCCGGTCAGACCAAATGACCTTCTGCCTTGCATTCTGCAAATTCAATCTGTAAGCTGATAATCTTTAAGACAATTCTACAATTCAACACGCAATGTTGTTGTTTATGTCCAAATTCCAGTGATGGAGTTTGAATAATCTGTTAGGAACCAAATTCCATCTTTACAGGAAGAATTCAAAGAGATTTAAAACAAAGAGATGTTCGAATATAAACTAAACACAAAAGGAACTTCAGTTTAAAGAATACGTACATTATATATATGTATATATATATATATGTATATATTACTTGCTTCAGTCATTGGACTACGGCCATACTGGGGCATCGCCTCGAAAGGTTTAGTGGAAAGAATCAGCCTTAGTGCTTGTTTCTTTTAAAACCTGGTACTTATTTTATTGGTCTTTGTGCCGAACCGCTACGTTACAGAGACATAAACAAAGCAACACCGGTTGTGAAACGGTGGATTGACAAATACACACACACACACACACTCACAGGTATATATATATATATATATATATATATATATAACGGGATTCCACACACACACATATATGCATATATGTATGTTTATATGCATATATTTGCATGTAGTATATATATATATATGTGTATATGTATATATATATATATATATATATATATATATATATATATATATATATATATATATATATAACGGGATTCCATACATACACATATATGCATATATGTATGTTTATATGCATATATTTGCATGTAGTATATATATATATGTGTATATGTATATATATATATATATATATATATATATATATATATATATATATATATATACACATACATATATATATATATATATATATATATATATATATATATATATATATATATATAGGTATGTATTAATGCATATATAAACATATACATAATACACACATACATGCATATAAATACATTGATATAAAACTACACATATACATGCTACATATATACGTATGTATGTATGTATGTATGTATGTATATGCATACAAACAAACGTGCATACACCTATACAATGACATGCCATACAAGCTGCAGCACTTCACACATAAGCGCATTTGTTTGAATCTAACCATTCACACACAAACACGTACACACGCGCACACACGCGCACGCTCGCTCGCGCGCGTTATAGGCCATGCATCCACATATGTCCTGGTCGGTTTCCATGGCGACGTATGACGCACGAAACGCCCCAGTAATCAGACTGTCTCTTAGCGTTCTCCTTTTATTCTCGGTGTTTCTCGAGTGATTTCCCTGACTATCTTGGAATCCATTTTGCTCTCCGCAGACTCACGTTCCCACCTCTTCCATCGCATCTGCCGCCATCACCAGAGACACCTAACGATGCCATATGGCACTTTCTCGCCTACATTACTCTACCTTTCTTTCTTTCCTTCCTTCTTTCTTTCTTTCCTTCTTTCTTTTTTCCTTCCTCTTCAAGCTTCCATCTCTTTTTATTCGCTTCCTTGTTTATTATGCGACTAAACTGTGCATACACAAACTCAGAGGCACGCGTGCGCGCGCTCAACACACACACACACACACGCATTGAGACAGAAGTGGGAGTGAGATGCTAATACTACCAGAATTATATACACATATGAATACACACACACATACATACATACATATACACGCATATGTATATATATATATATATATATATATATATATATATATATATATATATATATATATATATATATGTGTGTGTGTGTGTGTGTGTGTGTGTGTGTGTGTGTATCCACACACACACGTATATATCTACATACAGATATATATCTACACACATATACACATTCATATGCATATACATACATCCATATATATACATACATATACATACATTCACATACGTGTGTGTATGTGTGTGTACACGCATGTACATCTATAAACCACCAAAGTATGATTCATTCCATTATTACTCAGTTATCGCACACAGTAGTATATGTGTGTGTGTGTGTGTGTGTGTGTGTGTGTGTGCAGCCAGATTATATTTAGGGATTCCCTAAATATGAGCTGACTCATCACATGTGTTCTCAGTGTGGAGGGAAACCCCAGGTTGCAATGGAGTGAATCCCCCCAACTGCTACCATACCAATATAGACTTGGCGCCATGTATTGAGTTCAACTCCGTCCTTGTTTTGTGTGTCTGTCTGATGGTATAATATATATATATATATATATATATATATATATATATATATATAACCTGCCTGTCTGCCTGTCTGCTTGTCTATCTCTGTTTCAATGTTTATTATATGTATGTGTGTGTGTATATGTGTGTGTATGAGTGAGAGTATTTGTCTTTTATATGTCATATGCATGTGTGTGTGTGTGTGTGTGTGTGTGTGTGTGTGTACGCATGGACGTATGTGTATGTTTGTGCGCACGCGCACCCACATCCGTAGCTCCAGTATGTTTCCATGTTTCTATATATAGCACAGTTCACTACCTCTCACCGCATCCCTCCGAAAACAAACACACACACACACACACACACACACACACACACACACACACACACACACACGCACGCACGCACGCACGCACGCACGCACGCATACAGCAACCCCTCTGAAAACATTGCTCTTCCTCTCCCTCACCTAACAGGGTTTATTTCTGTTTTCTTTCCTTCTTTTTTTTTTCCTTCTTCTTCTTCATCTCTGGTCTTTTTCTGTCTATTTCTGGGTTATTTTCTCAACAGCTGTTGATGACGCTGCTGCTGATGACGACGACGACGCCGACGATGACGATGACGATGACGACGGTGCTGCAGATCATGTTTCTGCTGACTTTGCTGCAATTGTTGCTGATGTTGATGGTGCTGTATCTTATCATATTATTTTTGTCCTCAATGTTGTTGTTGTTGTTGGTGTTATTGCAGCTGATCCTCCTCCTCCTCCTCCTCCTCCTACTGTTGCTGTTGTTGTTGTTGTTTCGTGCTGCGTTTGTTGTTGTCGTTGCTATTACTGTTAATGTCAATGTGTAGCTGCTGCTGTTGCTGCTGCTGTTGTACTTCTGCTGCTGCTGTGGTTGCAATCGCTGTTATTACTGTTGCTGTGGTTGTTTGTCATTGCTGCTGATTCTGCGGTTGTTCCTTTTGCGGCTGCCGTTGCTATTGTTGTTGTTGTTGCTACAGTTGGTGTTGTGATGCTTATGTCACTGAGATGGTCGTTGGTGTAGTTGGTACTGTTATTGTTATGCAGCTACTACTACTACTACTACTACTACAACTATCAACCAGGAAGTGTTTGTTTAACTCAGTGCAGAACAAATATGACAAGTAAGTCTGCTTCGCAGTTGTTGAGATCTCTCGAAGGACACACAGACATACATCATGTAATAGATAGATAGATAGATAGATACGTGGCTGTGAATATATCTATATATGTACACATACATAAATCCATATAAATTACACAAGATATATATATATATATATATATATATATATATATAATACACTGCAGATGGTTCTTATATCATCATTGAAGCATAAAATGTAGAATCTGTCCTGACAAAATTTGATGCAATTGTAATTAGAACAGTGATAACATCTCAAATGAAAAGTAAAAATAAATGGAGGAAATGATGTCGTTAAGTGTAAATACAGCTTCAGGAATCATTTCCAAACCACCTGTCCACCATTACGAATAAATCAAAAATGAATGCCACAGTTCTGTCAGAACATGTATGGAAACTGAAAAACCTATATGTGAACGACTGCAATGTCTAACGCACAACAACCAAACAACTCTTACTTTATATGAACGGAGCAATACCATGTCAATTATGCAAAGCCGAGAAGTACCAAAAGTACCAAATTTAAGTCATCCATTATGATAAATAAGGTGATTGCACTCATCTTGCCTTTTTTGACAGTGTTGTTCGATGCGTTATTTTTTTCCTCGGGAATATAAAAAAGTGATTTAAAGAAGATTTAGCACCTATTTCTAACAAGCTTAGAATAATGATTATTATTATTATTATTATTATTATTATTATTATTATTATTATTATTATTACATGTCCATGTGGATTTGTACTGCCTCATTAAGTGCATCACCGTGCTCCTAAACTGTATATAGCATCAAGATGTAGGCCCTGTTACTATATTACATCCGTTTTGCTTTTGCCGTGTCGTCTGGCATGTTGTTTCTGGTGAGATTTAATCATTTCTCCTCTCGGGTAAAGTCAGCGTAGTGTTTTATAGTTGTTGTTATCTGCTCCAGTGGTAAACGCTTGTTGCGTATAACATTTGGCTCGTGGCTTGCATAGCATTAATGGGTTGGAGCTGTGTGGAATAAGGGCTTTTGGTGTTTTCCTACCGATATCGGTTATGTGGGTTGCATCATATCGTTGGGTATACGCTGTGTCCCATGTCTATGCTGCTTTGAGTTGAATAATTGAACTGAAAATGTCATTCGAAGAATAAGGGATGTACCAAGCAGAGTTACGTTTTCGACTCCGTGTAACGTTGTTTTTGCCTATGGTTTTGCTAATATTGTTATTTTTATTACACTTAGTATTTCTATTACAATTAGTACTTCTATTACACTTAGTACTTTTATTACACTTAGTACAGTTATTACAATGACTGTTTTTGTTTTACTTTCATGCTACATATTTCGTGTATTTCAGTTTAGAGATTATCTAAGAAGGATGAAACCTAACTGGAGAAGTGATGATCCTGAAATGGACTTGAGATTAAATACTGGTCTGTCGAACCAGTCGGTGGGGTTCTCACAAGAGTGAGTGGGGAGGGCGGTGCGTTGTAAAACAAAAAAAAGACCTTGGCTTCATTGGCTTCAATCATTTCCAACAGATCAGAGCAGATTTCCACCTTTCTCTCTTTCAAATCGGTTTCCAATCCCCGATGTACCCGCTTTGCAAACACTTTCATGTACCCATAATCTTCCACCGTCTTCTGTCCTGCAGTAAAATCACAGTCCATTTGAACAGCAGGCACACGGATTAAAATTCGTCTGTCAGGTGAATTAATTTGTCCATTCGCTATCGATTCGTATCAATGGTCACAGTTGTCGGTCTTCTGCAGTTTGGTTCGTCTGCAATGCTGATTTACCCATCTTTGAGCTGCTTCGTCCGTCTGAGCTCATTGCTCTTGAGAATGATACCATTTCTGCAAACAACCCGTAGGCTTCTGTGAGTGTGGGGCAGCCTTCACCTTTCCCTCTTCAAGGGTTCTTTGACAGCATTCTACGACTGTTTGGAACTCGTTATTTGCCTGCAATGAAGAACAGGTAGCAGAGATGCTATAGAGGAGGAGGCATTCTACCAAAATGGGCAAATTGAACGAGTTAGAATTGTTAATAAAAATGAAAAAAAGATATGTCCACTTTTGCATTGCTTTCGGGACAACCCTCGAATAATACTTGGAAATATATATATATATATATATATATATACATGTTTATATATACATGTTTATATATATGTATATGCATGTTTATATAGATATGTATGCAGGTGTTCATATATATGTGTGTGGGGGGTGTTTACATTATATAAATTTATACGTGTATATATATATATATATATATATATATATATATATATATATATATATATCCATATATACGCACACATATATATATATATATATACATGCACACACATACACAGATATACATACATACATACATATATACATACATACGTGCATGCATATATGTTTATATAAACATACATAGATATGTGTGAGTGAGAGAGAGAACTGGAGAAAGATGGGCAGAGTGCATTTATGCGTGCGTGAGTCTGTGCACGCAAGAGCGTTTGTAAGTGCGCCTGTGTGCTTGCAGCCGTACAAGAATATATGTGCAGATGCAATAGATCCACACACACACACACACATATATATATGCATGTATATATATATATATATATATATACACACACATACATATATGCTCTACGCTTATGCAAGACGCAGCACTAAAAGTGTGTATATGAAGACACACACGTGCATCAGTGTGCGTGGAATTGGTTCGGAAGAGGTGAAACTACCGTAAATGGTGTGATAGCGATTTACTGTTTGAATAAATTATGATGTACGCAACCACATGTCTCTGATATGTCACACTCGCTCCCTCTCGCTCTTTCTCTCTCACACACACACACACATGTGCATATATGTGCGTGTGTGTGTGTGTGCGTGTGCGTGCGTGTATATGTATTTGTATAT
>NC_142952.1:1534966-1539966 GCF_046866305.1 Octopus bimaculoides
TAGAAATACAACCATATATATATATAAATGTAAACACAAGCCTATATATATATACATGCATTGATATATACAACTATACACAATATACACGCTTATACATGCAAACACATTCTAATATATACGCACATACCTACACAGGTACATTTATACACACCAATACACACACACACAATATATATGTCTGTGTGTGTGTGTGTGTGTGTGTGTGTGTGTGTGCGTGTAGACATGAATATCTATATAGATGTATAGACATGCAGCTATAGACACACAGATGTTTATTTACATCCGCATGTATGTATATTTGTGTGTATCTGTATATTTGAATGTGTATATACGCGTGTATCTACACAACACAATATATATATACATATATATACTTGCAAAAACACACACAGACACCCTCACACAAAATCACATACACGCATCTGCAAACAAACACGCAATATACATACACAAACACACACACACACACAAAACCACTTGCAGCGTGGGAGCCCCTAAGTAGCTGTTTGACCTGCTAGAAAGAGCTGCAAGTCTCCCTCAAAACACAGGTGGTCTGGTCTTAAAAGAAATGACAGACACATTGAATATTACAGTCATATGTATCCCAATAAAATGTGTTGGTCGTGGTTGGATTGCCTATGATTACACGTCTGCTCCATCGGGTGTAACCTGGGGTTAAACAACAGCAGCAACAACAACAACAAGCACTGCCTAGGTATGTAGGTGGTGTGTGTATGCTTGTGGTATACTTATGTATATGAGTGTATACACACACACACATATAGTGGTGTGTGTGTGTGTGTGTGTGTCTAGTGGTGTATGTAGGGGCATGTGTGTGTGTGCGTGCGTATCTGGGGTGGGTGTATATACGCATATGTGTGTATATATATATATATGTATATATATATGCGTGTTCGCGCGCTTATCTGGAGGCATGTAGTTGAAGGGGTGACGGTTGAGGTGGCTGTAGACAGGTGGTGGTGGTGGTGTGTGTGTGTGTGTGTGTGACACATTGCAAGAGTATCTACTATCACAACAACAATAACAACAACAACAACAACAACGAAACACCTGTAGCAACAACAAACCACAAGTGCGTGAGCAACAAGGACAAGAACAACATGAAGCACGTGAGCAGCAGTAACAACAACAACAACAACAACAACAACCACAGCAACCACATCAATATTGAAAATATATTCTACTATTTCTACTACTACTACTACTATACTACATCGGTGCTACAAGATGTATTCTACCGCCGCCGCCGCCGCCACCGCCGCCTCCGCCGCCACCCCCATCCCCATCTCACCATCCAGTCCAGGCTCAACTCCATTCGTTTTTCTGCCATCCCAGGCCATCCCTCTTTATCGCAGAACATTTCCTTATAAGGAAAAGTGGGCGTGGTTTTGAAATCGTTGCTTCGATTAGTTGCAAGAACGATCGGTGTGTCTGGATGTGCGGCGGCGGCGGCGGAGACACACACACGCACGCACGCGCACCCGTTTGCTATTTTCCTCAAATAGTACGCTGCTTGCTAGAAAAGTCCAGTTGAATCGCAGAGACTCATACAGAACACAACAAAACTTAACCAGCTGTCTTCGCCTACCTTTGAATCTAGCCGAGGAGCAGTGCTTGGTTTTGGTCTAGCGAAAGACGAAAGGAATTAGACAAATTTTTTCGGAATTTTTAGATTTTTGTTTCCTCTCTGATCTGAATGGTGAAAGTATGGATGAATTAGATACAACGACGTGATGACGCTGTGATGACAGATTTTTTTTTCCTGCTTTTTTTTTTAAATGTGTGAATGCTTGCTTTTACTAGCAAAACAACTACGACGAGATAGTTTGTTTTTTTTTGCTTTAATTAGCAAATCTTTCCCGATCCGGCGACACAGCTGATAACTGCATATCTATCTATCTATCTATTCTTATGTTGGAAATACTTTTGAAGAAAGTAAATGAGAGAGAAATTGCTTGTGCATACGCGCGTAAATGAGGAGTGATGTTGATAGAAAGAAAAAAAAGTGAAAATGGAAAAAAGAAACGTGTTTAACGATTTAATATGTAATGATTTTAATCCGCTATTTTTACCTTTGCTTTTATTATATTTATTATTATTTAGCGTTTTGCTGTTGTAATTAATGTTTTCGCTTTCTTTCCTGGAAAAAAAAAGACAAAAAAAGAAAAGAAAAAAGGCAAAGCCGAGTTGGAACAGTTCGATGTTCAATGACTTTCACTTTCACTTTGAAATGACAAAAATATCACTGGAGGGATGGGGGCTCATCTCTGTAGCATTGCATACACACATATAGTTAACTACAAACACACACACGCACACACGCATATATATAGAATTTTTTGTTAGTATATCAATACCTCCCTGTCACCTCCCCAAGCGGAAACGCTTGGCACAGGTTGGAAATTGCTGGTTAAAATGTTTTGCGAGACTCAGCTCACTAAATGGCTTGAAAAACTCTTACGACAACATCACTTTGAAAAGCCAACAAGGGTTGCCGCCAACGCTGTTTGCGTTTTCGCTTGCTTGCCAGTGCAGATCGTGAGAGGCACGAAGCGGCGACGGTAGCGGCGGCGGTGGTGGCGGAGGAGAAAGGCAAACCCTTTCGTTTAAACGCAGTTATGATACCAACTTCAAGAAATTGGTCTTAATAAGTTCTTGAAATATCGCCAGCATTTTGGAATGAAATGTTCAAAGAAAAAAATAATGGGGAAGAAAAATACAACAACAATATTTAGATTTCAATCATATGTATTATATATATGTCTTTTGTGTTAATGCTTCTTTTTATTAATATTGTTTTTACTTCTTCTTTCTCGACGTGTGTGCCACTTAGCAATACCATTTGGACTCTACCCAGGGAATCACGACTGGAAAAATCGGTTTACATAAAAATACTTCGCCGCATCAGCACGCACTGGCACTCGCACACGCGCACGTATCCGCACTCGCACCCGATCTCCACATACCCGCACAGGCACTTACCCACACTAGCACACATGAACACACACACACACACACACACACGCTTGTACGAGCACTTACTCTCACGAGCATACACCCGCGCCACCTCACATTTCATACGTTGCCGCCCTGGCATACCACCCACACACACACTCATTCACACTCGCACCTGCTCGAGCGTAAGCACACACACGCATGCACGCGCGCGCGCGCACCAGCGAGCACCCGTTCAGAAAAACACAACAAGAACATCGATATGCACGTGGATATATATACGAATGTGCTCATTCAGCCATAGATTTATACAAACACACACACACACACGTACATATATACATACATATACATATATACATACACACAAACACATATACATCCACACATATCAACAGACAAACATATATAAACATCCATTCATATTATATACACGTTCATTCATGTATATATGCAGATATATATATATACATTCATTCATATATCCATATATTATATACACATACATATACTCACATATACACATATCTACATACATTCATATATATATATATGTATATATATACGTACACCTTCACTCCCATAGATATACGCATTCACACACTTGTATACATATATTCACATAGATTCATACACACACACACACACACACACACACACACACACTGATAATCTAATACAGTTGATCGAAGCATCAGTGCTACCTGAAACACAAAGGACAATACGATAACAACAACAACAACAACATCATCACAAATTTGTTCATACCCGCTCACACACTCACACATCACATGCAAACACACATACACTCATACCCACATATACACACTCATACATACCTAAGTATACGCAAATGCCCACACACACACACACATATATATATATATATATCTTATATAAAATATATATCTTATACATATCTTGTATATATATAAATATATATCTTATATACATCTTATATATATATATATATATATATATATATATATATATATATATATATATATATATATATATATATATATATATATATATATATATATAGTATATATATATATGTATGTATCTATATATAATCTTGTTGTATAGGCGTTAAATGCAGGAGTGGAGGTGTGTATAGTAACGAACCACGTTTCATTATAGCTGAAAAGGTGTTGTTCTGTTTTGTCCCGTTGAATATTGGCAGAGAAACATCCATTACTACAAGCCCTGAATGAATTTCAAATCGCTGGAATTGGTACTGGGAGGGCGGGGAAAGAAAAAGAGAAAGAAAACACCACCACCACCACTACTGTTGCTGCTGCTCTGGCTACTACTACTACTACTACTACTACTACTACTACTACTACTACTACTACTACTACCACTACTACTACTGCTGCTGCTGCTGCTTCTGTTGCTGCTGCCGTCAGAACCAACACTGACTTCGACCAGAGCGGATGAACAACGAACGGCTTGGTTCATTCTTCAGAAACGGTGAATAAAGAAGTCAGAATGTTTGAGAAGATTTCGAATTGAACTGCGATGGATGGAAGAAATGACGGAGGTTTATCCAGAGACGACATTTTCAGTCTGTTGCTGCAACAACTGGTGCTGGTGCTGCTGCAATTAACGCTGCTAATAATGTTGCTGTTGATGATGATGATGATGATGATGATACTGCTGGTGGCTGCTGCAGTCACTGTCCCCCGTACTAACATTTCTTTAAACGGTGTTGTGCGTGAGACAGCGACCGCAGAAGCTAACCACATTCGCCAAATCATCAGCTTTGAAACCGAACCAACAAAGAAAAGAGCCCTTCGATCGACCGGCTAGAAATAGCAGCTAAACCTCTTTCAAGTAACACTCTAACGTCCTTTTTTTAAGTTCTATAGGCGAAACAGCATCTGACATGAGATTTACCAAAGATGAAGAAGAAATAGCTTGGCTGCTTGAGAATTGGTCAAAGGAATTTTGTGTCTTGGAGAAAATGGTGAGCAGTAGATGCTGGAAACAAGCGCAAACGATTAGGCAAGACCAAC
>NC_142952.1:1549966-1564966 GCF_046866305.1 Octopus bimaculoides
CAAGGGAAGTAAATCATTTGTTTTGGTGAGAAACGTGAATCGAAAGAGGTAAATGTTGTGATGGAAGGGTCTTCTATTCTTGAACAACAAATGACTTATCAGAGGGTACTTGTCCACCTGAAACACGCAACTCGAGATACTCGACCAGTTTTGGCCAAATTTACACAGGTATCTCATTCTCGCATTTCCTTGTTTGCAACCGAACTCACATCGTTTTTTATTATTTTTGTTCTTTTTGTGCGGCGGAATCGTTAATTTGACGGACCAAATGCTTGGCGGCAATTCGTCCGGCTTCACGTCTGAGGCTAAAATCCCACCGAGGTCGGCTTTCTCTTTCGTCCTTTCGGAATCGATATAAGGTACCGCCCTTCTCTCCCAAAATGTCAGGCCTTGTACCTTGAGTGGAAAGAATTATTATTTTCCTGTTTATATTTTTCGTTTATCGAATTTATCAACACTTCAATAATAATAAACATAATAATAATAATAATAATAATAATAATAATAATAATAATAAGTCTTTAAATAGTCGAAACATTGAACATGACAGGTGTTGTACTTTCACCTTGTTTAGCCTAAGGTCGCCGGTTAACAAAGGAAATTATCTGAGCTGCAATTTGACAAAATTTAAATGTATTCTTATTTTCAAAGATTGTCCTGTAATAAATTCCTTGACCGTTTTAATATCAACACGACTGAAATTGCCCCTGGTTCTCTTTTATTCCATTTTAAAGTGATCTAAATTAAATCTTGTATCAAAATGTCAATTTATGTTCCAAACACCGGTTTAATAATGACAAAGTTTATTGAATTCTTCGGTGTTTTTTTTTCCTTCTTAAAATTAAATGAGATGGAGACAGTGTGTGTTTTAGAAGAAATATCGTAACAAAAACATAAAATGATTGAAATTAAACTTTCAGCAAAATTTCATGTTAATTTTATATCCGAAGCACCAATTTCTCTAGATTCTTCTTTATTTCCCAAATTAACTGAAACAAAGACAGTTAATTAAACAGAATATGATAACAAAAGGGCCAGCCTCTGTTCTGCTATACTTTTTCCTGCCGCCGAAGAAAGGAACCGGTTTCGGTCAGGATCAAAACATAAACACTATCGACGAAATGTTTTATTTTTATTTTTTTTAACTGAGGGCTGTTTTTTTTTTTTGTTTTGTTTTTTGTTCTAATAAAATGCTGGATGTTGTTCTATAGCCTCAAGTCAGCCTTGATTTAGCAGACATATGGGTACTGCTTAAATACAGAGGCCCCTTAACGGTACTACTTTAGTACAAAGGTCCCGACGCATCTACGGAACGGTATAGAGGGGAGGTAATCTAGTTCGGTAGATTAAAAAAAAAAAAGTCATGGTATATTCTCAGCCTGACGAGCAGCAGAGCCAGGGCTGGTAGCTGACAACACCAAGCTGTTGCTGGAGGTGTCACAGCATGTGAGTGGGGTCTGGTTTCAGGCAAGCTTAGCTGTAAAAACTGTAATCGTGGGAGCAGGGTAGGCTTTTGAAAATATTTCAAGAAATCAAGTGACAGTATGTTTCTAAAGTAATATTACAGATTTGTTAGAGAAAGTTTTGTGTTGAAGCTCATAGGATGGACTGGAGAACAAAAATTAAATTCCAGAGTTAGACAATGGAAAACCACCAGTGTGAACCACTAAGAGACCCTCTATGTCTGGTTCCCAACCATTTTTTTTTCTTCATCTATGGACCCCCTTGAATTCTTATTCTACTCATGGGTGGGCGCAGTAAATTAAACCCACTTTTCTTCTTCAAAAACACACTCTGATACGAATGGATACTGGAATCAACATAATTAGGCTGATAATGGATTCAACTTGTAATGTGGAGACATGGTTTTTACTGATATGTCTGTTGAGAGTAGCATCTTGAAGTGTATGATAGAGAAATAAAAACCAAAGAAGGGATGCTATGCTTCAGTCTTAAAAAAGTGCTAATCCCGCAGTGAATTAAAATTACTTTTTATGTGGTTGAAATGATCAATAATAAAAAAATATTTGAAAGTATATGTTGATAAAAATATATTAAAACTAGAATCTTGAAGAATTTTTTTGACAGTGTTGAGTTTAATAGTTGCTTTTTTTTTAGTAAATCACATAATCATAATTGATAAGCAGCTTTCTTCATCTAATATTTATAAAAGATGGGGTTTAGACATTTTTATGTTTTACTTAGATTATTATTGACAACCTTTTGAAGATAAATTTTCTGATGTTTTCTCTTTGAAAATGTGATTCTATTTGATGGCTAGAACATGTTTAATTCTTCACATGTAATAATCTTAGAAATAATCTCTATTTTACAGTGTATTGTGGATTATTTTGGTGCCACCCATCTTCAAACTCCTGTTTATGCATGCATGAAGAATAATTCTTTTATAATCAGCAATGAAACTTTGGATGACAGTCACAGCCAGCCAGTATTTATTAAAGTAAGACCTTGGTTTATACGTTGTCATCATCATCATCATCATCTGAACCTGTGGCTTTCTGTCTCAAAGAACAATGAGGCAAAATTCATTAGACTGGAATATGTTTTGTGGATTTAATTTTATTTAAAGCCCATCTCTTTAACTATCAGCAAATTTTGGGAAAAAAAACCTACTGAATTTCTTTATCTGCATATGTAATTACCAAAGAAATTTTGATCAAAAATATCAGTTACGCACTGGGGTTGATGTAATCAACTTAATCCCTTTGTCTGTCCTTGTTTGTCCCCTCTATGTTTAGCCCCTTGTGGGCAATAAAGAAATAAGAAACATTGGCACGCCGGGCGAAATGCTTAGTGGTATTTTGTCTGTCCTTACGTTCTGAGTTCAAATTCTGCTGAGGTTGACTTTGCCTTTTAACCTTTCAGGGTCGATAAATTAAGCACCAGTTGCATACTGGGGTTAGGGTTAGGCCCCCTCTCCCAAAATTTCAGGCCTTGTGCCTAGAGTAGGAAAGAATATTTCTTTCTTGTTGGCGGCAGAGTTGGTACTTGTCATTATAAGCATCACTGAGGTTAATCTTTATAAATGATAGCTTGTTTCTAATGTTGAAACATTCGCTGAACTCATTTCAATATTTCCAGCATCCATCCTTCTGTCCGATATTGAACCTAACCTCAGACCTTGATGCAGCAACCAAAAGCAGAGGAATTGATGTTGGAGTTGCCGTTCTTCTTGAAAGTTCCGACCACAAATTATTGCTGTCCAGAAGAGCAAATCACTTGCGTATATTTCCTGGTATCTGGGTACCACCAGGTAAATTGTTTCTCTTTCTTTTCACCATTAGATAACTCTTTTACTACTGTTATTCTACTACCCTCCACTACACCTCATATTCTTGCAGCTTGTAGTCAACTTATTCCTCCTTCAAAATTGCTGGTTTTGTGCCAGAATGTGAAACCAATGTACTTTGTAATACATTGACATGTGATTTAATAGCATTGCTAACACAGAAGAACACAGTGTTGACTTATAAAAGCATTCAATATACTTTGTAGAATTTTATGATTGTATAATGAAATATGGTGTCCCTGATGGTGGATTCTAATACTTTAAATCCAGGTTTGTCCCTGTTAACAGGGGTGGCCAGATCTACCTCACTCTTATAAAAACTGCTCTCACACCATCTGGCCCAGTTTTGGGTGTCTTGCTTCTTCAAGCCAACCCTCTCAATATCCTCCTCCACCTCCACTCACAAGGGTTTAGTCAGCTTGAAGCTGTAGTAGAAGACATTTGCCCCATGTGCAACACACTGGGACTGAACCCGGAGCCATGTGGTTGGAAAGCAAACTGCTTACCACACAGCCACGTGTGCATTGCTTCACTATGTAAACCCATTGTTTGGGCCTTGTTAACACACTGCTCTAGTTTGGTGACACATTATTCATTGTTTCAGTAACTTAATACAATCTTTCATTAGAATAAAACTATTTATTTTGTCTGAAACTTTATGAAATCTCTGAAGATTTACCACAAAAAAAATAAAAAAGAAGAGGCAAAAAGAAAGAAAGAAAATTTAGATTCTGTTTTTTTTTTTTTTGATTGAAACATTTCTATTTTTGCAGGTGGTCATATAGAAGCAAATGAAATGGTAAGTTGCCTTCAACCCTTTACCATTCAGACTTTGTCTCATGTATTCCGTGTTTTTTTTTTTTCACATTGTTTTGAATTAATCCTGCATTTTGTTGCAGCTTTGAGCTTTCAATGATGTGATTGATTGATTTTTAGAATGATATTGCAGGGTATGTGTGAGTAGCCAGCTATGGCCAGTTTGAGTATAAAACAGGTGGAATATTTGGGCCCTGGATATGGCTGGTTTAAATGCTCAAGGGTTAAAGAAACTAAATTAAAAAACAAAACAAAACCCTGAGATAAACCCCAGTTATTTCATATGGATACGCAACAGGACATCTTTCAATCCATGTTAGAATTAAGATACACACATCACAAAAAAAAAAAAAATGCAAACCCAAAAGTATTCTAAAATATTATAACATAAACCCATACATCCTCTAATATATAAAAAAAAGGTTATAATTAGTCCACATCATTTTTGAAGGACCTCAGGGCAAGTTTTTTGGTTTCTCTAGTATATATATTCCTTCCCTGGATAGGAAGCCAGTCCATCACAGGGTTCCTCACTTTTGCTAGCTGAGTGGACTGAGCAGTGTGAAATGAAGTGTTTTGCTCAAGAACACAATGTGTCGCCCGGTCTAGGAATCGAAACCACAATCTTATGATTGTAAAACCAACGCCCTAACCACTAAGCCATGCACCTCTACATGTAAAAAAGACAAATAATGCAGCTATAGATATTGTTAATCTAAGCACTTCCCTTAATATACAGGGTAGGAAAATTTTAGAAATTTTTCTACCAGTGGCCTGGCATGTATAAAATAGTCAATAGACAATATATTTTTCATATAAAAATTAGTGTGCATTTAAACACAAAAGAGGTGACCTGGTTGGACTTTGACCGTTCCTTCTAGCTTGTAAAGTCGCCTCTTTTCTGTTTAAATGTGCACTAATCTTTTTATATATATATCGTTCAAAATAAAAGATAAATGTATTGTCAATTCAGCATTGATGTAGCCATTTGTACTACTAGGGGCAATTCAGTAAGTGTTTACAGTTACATTTGTTTATGTGTTGAATTTATTTTAAATGATTTTTTCTTTAGATCACTGATGCTGGTGTTAGAGAGTTCTTTGAAGAGACTGGTTTCAAAATAAATCCAGGACAATGTGAAGATGAGAAATTAAACCTTATCACACTTTGGGAAGTGAGTTGAATTAATATCTACAGTAATTATTTTTTTTTTTAAATTGTTTCAATTGTTGGACTGCGACCATGCTGAAGCATTGCCTTGAAAAACGGTATTGGAGAAGGGTATTGAGTGCTAACCTTCCTTCTTTAAGGCATAACCCTCCCCAATGCTTCCAGAATTTATTAAAGTTTTAGGTTGTTTTAGAAATTATTGCTAAGTCCATACTTGGGCAGTACCAGCAACTTAAAGTGTCCATTTTCTTTAATTTCAGTCTGTCTATCCAGCAAAGTTGACCTATGGAAACCCTAAAAGACACCATGTGGTTGCATATTTACATGGGAAACTAAAGAGCATGACATCAAGCGAAGCAGAGAACCATCTTCAGATAGAACCTAATGAAGTCGATGCATGTGCATGGTTTAACAGACAGCAGATTGCTTCTATTGTAAGATCAGATGAAGAAGGATTTAACTCCAGTGAGCAACAGAATTCTTTGGACCCAGACTCTCATTTCAGGTTAATCACAATAGAATCCTTTACATTACTCTTGATTTGTTTTATACAAGGAATATATTGTTTTATCAATATTGTTTAATTTTGTCAGCCCGAAGCTATAGTAGAAGACACTTGCCCGAGGTGCCACACAGTGGAACTGAAGCCGGAACCATGTGGTTGGGAAGCAAGCTTCTTACCACACAGCCACTCACACACATACATATATATCTTTTCCTTTTTTTTTTTCTTGTCTTTCAGAGCTCACATATTGAATGAGAATAAAGAAATGGTCACAACTGAACTCCCGTTGCTTCCTCTTCTGCAACTTGCCGACAAACATAGTGATTGCTCTCCAGGCAGGGTCAGCACTGGCACCAAATTTGCTTTGCAACAATGGTTGAAAATATCGAAATAACACTGAACTGACAAAATAATTTTTATTTATGATTTAATCTAATTAAAACAAAACCAGACAATTTTAAATTGCCATCACAGCCCATATTTCACTGCTACAGCTGTTTGCAGCTAAAACTGAAATTATTTGCCACTATAAGACATTTCCAGAAGATAGAATTTCCAAGAAAGAGTTCTCTATGTCAAAAAAACTAAGTTTTCTCAATTTTCTCTTGCTTTCTGGTTTGCTAATGTTTTGTGAAAAGTGAAAAAGAAAAAAAAAACACATGTTCAATGAATTTCGTTATGACTAATTATTTCCATCTTAATAAAATGTCTCACTTCATAAAATATTTAATTAATAAATCACAGGTTGTGTCAAGATGATGATTTCTAAAAAAGAATGAAATAGTGCTACACATGATTATCACTGATTAGAAATTTTAAGAACTTTGTTAGTAAATACGCAAAACAAACTAAATATAGGAATTCTGTGCATCTTCTTCCTTAGAATTCTTTAATTTCAAATTCAAAATTCTAGGCTCATCAAATATTGAGAAATGGTTATTTCCCTTGTAAAGCTGCTGTCACTAAGGCAACTTATTTGGGAACTAAAACTTAGCCATTCAGTAAATAGAGTTTGATATAAGACTGACAAAAATCCTTAAAGCCGATGCTCCAGAATGGCTGCAGACAGATAAAAACATGAAACAAGAATAAAAATAAAAGAATACTTTTAATAATTTTTTTTGTATTTTTTTATTATTTTCATTTTAAAATTCTTTCAACTATAGTTCGAACTTAAGAACAACCAGGAATTTGTGCCACAAAGTTGCAGGCCTTAATTTTGGGATCATATCCAGTTTTGGGTCCACAGCGTTCATGGAAGGTTAAACCGAAGGAACATTGGTAGTAGAATGTACAATCTTTGGGGTCAACATACAAACCATCGCTTTTTCCCTCGCAGAAATGTGTTGCTGTAATAAGAAATAATATTTGAAGAAATGTGGTTACTTCTATCAGTATATCATGGAACTGTAACATCATCACCTCTTCTACATTATATTACCATTTCTATACCCCATTGTACTTCCACACGTGTCAACATAGTTCCACCATACTGTATTAGAGGTACAACACCAACTTTCTTATTAGTGATGGCCAGGAAACTCAATCTGCACCTATTTTTGAGTAAGGACTTCGAATTTTCACAGCCTCCAGACTAGTTTGCTAGTAACTTGCATAATACGATATTAGTAAACTTTTTGTACAGGTATGTACAGGTACCTGTGTTTCATTTAAGTAAATTTAATATTCGTTTAATTTAGAGTGTGTTGAGCATGGTGACCATCCCTGGTTCAGAAAAATCTGGAATGGCTCTGGATCCAAAGGTTCTGGAAAATCTTATGTTGTATTTATACCACACCTCCTACATCTGCTCGTTACACTCTACTATCACATCAACTATACTACCTTGTACTGGTACACCTACACTACATCATACTCTCACACCACCTACTATACACTATCAGTCACACACCACTGCAATATCACACATATATTGGTGTGCTGTCATGTCTACAGTATCATACTATGACATAAACCTCAATCTAGCCAGACAACCACACAATACTTTGCTACTGTGGACCACCACCTCACACTGCACTATCTCACAGCACTATACTGCCACACAACACTGTACTATAGTCAACCTCAATACTACACTATCCCACAATGCTGCATTGCAACAGAATAGTACATGAACACTATAAGACCACTAATGATACTTACATCCTCCTTTGCCAGGGGTGACGGGTCTTGAAGTACTTGGTTTATTTGTCACCACTTTACCCCCAATTGTGCATCTGAAACTAGGGTCAGGATCACACAGTCCTTTGTTTTGGTTCCACAATCCAACTTTACATTTCTCTATAAATGATCGACCATTGACACAAAAGACATATTCGGTGCAACTCTTTGGATGGGAATAAGTTCCATCTGGTTTACCCTGGCACAGGACATCGTCTTTCTTTGGAGGAAGGGTAATGACGGCTGCAAAGCAGAATGGTAAAAATGGGAGATTGAAGGAATGAAAAGAATACAAGAGTTTAACAATTGGAAGTAAAGGTCGTATGTCTTAAAGTTTTTAAACTGACTTACTTTTTGGTGTGGTTTTGACCCTGGATAAAGCAAAAGAAAACAAAAAAATTATAAAATAAATTCGGCTCTTTTATTTTCTTTCAAATAATACTGGACATTCTCTTCATCCTTGAAACAAAACAGTTTAAGAAGTCTACTGATGCTAGAATCTACATCATGGTTATATCTTGATGTGATTCTGTACGAAGTACAAATGATACTATTTATAGCATACAAACCTGTAGACAATCTTCACAAACTTATAAAATTGGATACTTTTTTCATATTTCAAGAGGTGCATAATGTTGTCCAAAGGAGAAAAAAAAACAGTCAGCAATGTATATACAATGTCTGTGTGTGTGTATATACGTATTCTTTTATTCTTTCTTTTATTTGTTTCAGTCATTTGACTGCGGCCATGCTGGAGCACCGCCTTTAGTTGAACAAATCAATCTCGGGACTTACTCTTTCACCTGAACAAATTCTAACTGATCCATGCCAGCATGGGAAAACGGAGTATTAAATGGCAATGACAATAATGGTTTTCCTGGAACGGACATTATAGCATTGAGAGGCCATACTTACGGGGCTGTGTGAGGTGGGACAACGATTTTGTCTCCTAATGCTCTGACTATGGATTTCATCAAAGGGTATTTCTCTCCTCCACACTGACCATTAAAGTCATCAAGGGGTAGAGCCCAGACAGCAATGCCTCCAAATCCATTTGCCTTGATCCAATTAACCTGAAAATCACAAAAGAAAACATATTTGAAGAGGACAAAAAAAAAAAAAAGAATTATGGTGGAAACGATCCATTAAAAATGTGAAGGAAGCCTGTGACATGCTTTGTTAAATACGACAGAGGTAATTTCACTTTCCATTGAGTGTGAGTCAATATTATACTCCATTGAGTGTGACAGACAATGAAAGGATCCATAACGTGTGACAGAGATAACAAAAGGACCCATGGAGTGTAACACAGCTAAGGATATACTTCATGAAGTGTGGCAGCTAATGCTACATTGAATGTGACTGAGATAAAAGGATTCATGGAGTGCGACAGAGCAAATTGCATACTCAATGGAGTGTGACAGAGCTAATAAATACACTCTGCTGACTATGACAGCTAATGTTTCACTCTACTGAGTGTGAAAGGTAATAAGAAACTTCAATGAGTGTGACTAAGCTAATGGCACACGCAGAACTGTTGACACTCCACTGAGTGTGAGAGAGTGGAGTGAACTAAATCACTGTAAAATGGTTCACCTTGCTCAAGAACACATTGCATCGACTGATTCGAGAATTGAACCCACGAACTAGCGATGATGTGGTTAATATAACACTCTAACCATTAGGCCACGAACCTTCACCCGATAATCTCACCACCAAACTAGAATAAGTATTATGGCAAATATGATTGACTAAAATCCGTAACGGCATTGCTCCAGCTTGGCCGCTGCAGTTCAGTGACTGAAACTGGAAAGACAATGGAAGAATCTTCATGGTAGACATTTTCTTTCATTTCACCAGAGTCGATGTATTTAGTACCAGTGTTGTACTGGGGTCGATTCTATCATCTCTTTGTCACTTCTGTTGATGTGTGTAATCACATAAATAAAAAAAAAGATGCAACAAAAAGGGATAGAAACCAGGTTAAAAAGTACCTTAATAGTTAAACTCTTTGGGTTATCGTATCCAACCCATTGGTTGCCCTTCACAACATATGGAACTTCCTGGTCTTTGATCCAAGACACCTTACCTCCAGTTGCTATCATTTTACAGATCTAAAATAAAAAAATTTTAAAAAAAACAGACAAAATAAAAGACAACTGTTCGATGATGACACCAAATATGGTGTGTTAATTGTTACAACATTTTACACGAAAGTGTTTCTTTTTTTTTAATGAAGATCAACATTGATCAGGAGGAGGTGTGAAACGTTTTAACCCCGCCCATTTGTCGTCGTTGATTCGACGCTGACATATTTGACATCAGACGTTTTTTTGTTTCTTTCGCTTCTGTACCCCCCACCCCAAATCTTCCGTAATATTCCAGTAGCCCAATTAACTTTGACCACGTAAAAAACACCCACTACACTCTCAGGGTGGTTGGCGTTAGGAAGGGCATCCAGCCGTAGAAACCTTTCCAAATCAGATCGGAACCTGGTGCAGCCTCCCAGCTTATCAGTTTTCAATCAAACCGTCCAACCCATGCCAGCATGGGAAGCGGACGTTACATGATGATGATGATGGTAATATATATATATATAATGATATATATGTGTAATATAGATGGCTGTTTTAGATTTCATGAAACTACTTACCTCATAGTAAGACAGGAATCCGCCTTCTCTGGTAAAAGGTCCTTTATTGGAAGCTCCTTTGGCGGGATCACCGGGATTGCTTTGTGCTGGGTTGCTAAGTGTAAAGCCACGTCCATAAAGGGCCAAGCCCACATTTAATATACTTTTGGGGGCGCCTTTCTTTACCCAGTAGTTCGCTGCCCATTCCTGTTAGTTCCAATAATAATAATAATAATAATAATAATAATAATAATGTTTTCTTTATTAACCATTAAAGGTTGACAAAATTACGAGGGTGGTAAGTGACCATACAATACGGGTACAATACGGGTACAATACGGGTACAATACGGGTTTACATAAAAGCCTTTAAACAGTAAAATAACAGAAACAAAGAAACGGAGGGACGAATGGCAAAGTTGGCCTCGGTGAGATTTGAACTCGGAACGTGTAGAGCTGCAACAAATACTCCTGTGTCTAATTACTGACTCACCTGTGAATCTTAACGTCCATGCACCTGTATGTCTCTCATCATTCAGTTACCTGAATGACCCGTCTTGCAGGCCGCGCGCATTATCCACTCAGTTGTGAACCAGCATTCACTCACCTGCATCTCTCACAATCCAATCGTCCGTATATCTTAACATTCACCTGTTACATGTACACCTTTACATTTAATTAACTTCTGACAAATTACCAATAAACCATTTACAATTATAAAATTTTAACGTACCACATTAAGGTGTCTTTGCAGCCCCTTTTCGTCGCTCCTCACGTGAAGTGGACTGTTGTGTCCTGTAAACTTTTCCCAGGCTCCGTGAAGATCGTATGTCATAATTGTGATGAAATCGAAGTACCTGAATCAAACGATGACAGATCAATCAGTTCCATCAGATAATTAGAGTTCGCATTCCAAGGATGCTAATACGAATTCTTGAACTTGGAACCGTGATTCTCTTTACACTCACTGCTATTTCTATTATCAAACCTTGTTAATTAAGACTTCTTAATTAGGTAGAGTTAAATATCTTGCCCAATGTTTACATTTCAAGGTTACTATACGAATTCTTGATACAGATAACTCAACCACAAAAACTGAGGAAAGGCAAACGAAAATTTTGACGTAAAAAAACGGCGTTTAGAACCCAGTTAAATACGACAGAGGCCGACTATGGGAAAGGAAGAAGGTGAAGATGGTGCCAACCATTGTTGGTTCTTTGAGGACAGTATCAGAAGTCATCAAAAAGAATATAAAGGAAAGGAGAATGGAGTGGTCAGAAGAACATGGTACCGCAGGTTGCAGATAGCAAGTCTGCTACGCATGTAAGACACCAGAACTTCCAACAGAAAATGAGTTAAAATAGTAATAATAATAATAATAATAATAATAATAATGAAGATGTCGTACTTGGAAATCTCTGGAATGTCATAGCCAGTGTCTATTTTGTCTTGTCCAGCGGAGACAGCACAAGCCAACAAAAGTCTCTCGTTGCCAGTTGATTTCGCTTCAGCTTCGAACGCCAGTTTCGTTTCCTGAAGATAAAAAAAACATATCGCGTTTAAATTCTGTTACTCGTTTCAGTCATTAAACTGCGTCCATGCTGGAGCACAGTGGCGTATGGTGGTTGTTGTCATTGGGTGTGTTGCCCCCAAAATGTTCGTAAAATGACGTAAAATTTCTATAACCTCATCGTACAGTAGTGAACAGCTGGTTCCGTCGTACATCTCCAGCGTTAGAAGCTGGACAAATGCAAGAAATAATAATAATAATAATAATCCTTTCTACACTGGGCACAAGGCCTGAAATTTTGGGGAGGGTATATATATATATAGAGAGAGATAGAGATAGATAGATAGATAGATAGATAGATAGATAGATAGATAGATAGGTAGATAGACTTTATTATAGGTGAGACAAGCCCTGTGTATTTGAGTCTGAAGCATTACTGCTTGGAGACAAAAGGTATGTTATATAAATCTGCCGAAGTATTGTTTCAACGGCAAGATGTATATACATGTGTAAGTGTGTGTGGGGGGGGGGATGTCAAAGCGCATGGGTTAATGGTAAAGGGTTTCCGATTCAAGATCGTAAAGTTATTGGTTCAGTTCCTGAACTGTTTTGTGTTTGGACAATGCACTTCATTTCTTGTCGCTCCCGTCCACTCATTTGTGAATGAGTGGGCCATCCGATGCTGGCGAAGCTCTCTCTCTCTCTCTCTCTCTCTCTCTCTCTCTCTCTCTCTCTCTCTCTCTCTCTCTCCCTCCCTCTCTCTCTCTCTCTTACTCACTCACCCTCTCTCTAACGCTTACACCTAGATGTGGGGGGGGAGACAATATCTTTGTCTTCTCGCAACTACATGAGGACCTAAAACAATGGTGCAGTGTGAAAGTTACACTCACTGGTGAGTAATTCTACTGTGTGTATGTGTGTGTGTGTGTGTGTGTGTGTATACACATACATGTATATATATATATACATATATATTCACACACACACACACACATGCATGCATACACACCCAGAAACACACACGCACACATCTTCATTCTTCCGTGCCAGCCTTACCAGCACAAACCAACTGTGGAAATCTAAATATTTTCTCAGTCACTCGATCCCCTGCAAGAAATAGCAGCGAAACCCTCTTGCAATATCCTGCATATTGATTGATTTCTCCGATTTTAAGAAATGCATCGAATATACATACCCTTACGAGTGCTGAAAACCTGTTTTTGTCTTCAGGAGGACTGCCACGGTTGGCTGGATACTCCCAGTCAAGATCTAAACCGTCAAAGCCTCTCTTTCTCATCCAAGTTATGGCATGATCGATAAAAGATTTTCTGTTGGCAGCATTAGCAACCATCGCAGTAAAGGGAGCCGATGCCATGTTCCAGCCACCCACCGAGATCAAGATCTTCACAGACGGGTTCAGTTTTCTCATGGCCATTGTCCTTTCGTACCTTGATTAAGAAAGAAATAGAAATGCATGTAATTTTGTATATCTTACTCAGCGAGGATACATTGTAGAAAGCTGCAAAACTGCGGTGTTTGACTCGAGAAAGCATCTCGTCTAAACATACAATGCTAAAAATCCACTGAAATACAAACGTGTCCCGCTGCGATGGTGGAATTGTTAACTCTAGATCTCTGCTTCCTTGAGCGTCACGAATAGCGTCACGACTAGCAACTTGACGCTTAGATGCACTTAGCATCTACTGAGGTCAAATAGATTTAATTAATTGAGTTTCATGCTTGTTGTGAAGCTCTTATGATAAGCATAACAATTCATTTTTATTGCGAAATTGTGAAATTGTTTTAAACGTATTCGAGGAGTGCTGAAAAGTTCCTGGCTTTGGATAAAAGAAAATTCAGGAGAATCAGTTAATTATGATTTTATTCAACATATTCCCTTCTCAGATTCACACACTTATTGCAGAGGTCCTTCAGTTTCTTCTAAGCCCTGTAAAAGAACTTGGAAGGTTGGGCCTCCAACCAGGCCTTTCGTGATACTCTAAAAGCCAGGAACTTTTTAGCACCACCCCCCTCGTACGCTAAACTATCGTCAGCGTAAAATGCGTTGGTTATATATAACTTTCTTGTAACACACACACACACACACACACACACACACACACACACACACATGATATGTAAACAAGTTGGCTTTGTAGTAATAGTTCATACTACGATAGGCAAAAGAAAAAAATGTCTCTGATATATATACACATATATAGACATACATTCCCTTCATCCATGGCTCAGATTCATCGTTCCATTCGAAAGCGTGGAGGTGGTTTCCGTTCAGTTTGGCAAAAGCATAACAGATGTGCGTACACAGTGTTGGGTCGATACTCTCAGGGAAATATTTGCCGCCAGCTGGTCTGTACTGCGACCAGTTGGTATGGTAGCAAACTCGACGGTAAGCCTCTGCAACGAAATTATAAAATTTAGTGGACAAGTACATAGATATGAGTTTGATCGATCGATCTGTTTATAGATATGTGTAAGACTAGTACATACATATAGCAATGCTGTTACCAGTCCAAATATGTTTGATGCACGTTCGAACGGGGGAACAAGCTACTCACTGCATCTTGTTACAGAGAATGTATCTCGCTTGTTGACAAATGATGTGTATCCACCTAGATCAGTTCGCAGTGCCATCTACCTAGATTGTGAGATAGATGCTCGCAGGTCGGGAACAGGGCTCAAAATACGAGGGTTTCAGACATTCACGTGTCGTACGAATATAGAAGTGTTTACTATTTATAGTGGAGTTGCGATATTGAGGATTTGCGGTTAGATCTGCAATTTCCTTTTTATCCGGCAGGGATGAAGAGAGTGTTTCGTCGTGAACAGAGTAGAGGGACGTTGGAGAAGACCCCAAAA
>NC_142952.1:1579966-1582466 GCF_046866305.1 Octopus bimaculoides
AGAGGAGGATTTGTAAGCATAGAGAGAGGGAGGGGGGAGTTGTAAGGATAGAGAGAGAGGAAGGCTAGTAAGAATAGAGGCGGTAAACAAAGATGGGAGAGTGAGTGAGCGAGTGTGTGTGTGTGTGTGTGTGTGTGTGTGTGTGTGTGTGTGTGTGTGTGTGTGTGTGTGTGTGTGTGTGTGTGAGTGAGAGAGAGAAGGGAGCAAGACGTTGAAAAACGCTACGGGACGAAGTTATCTCGATTTTGCTGAGGAAAACGATAGTGCGGGGTCCGAGACCACCTGAGGTTCCAACGGCGACTGGCACGAACTGAAAGCGGCCGGTCAGGCCCTTGTATTTATTGATCTTTTTAAACGAGGGCAGCAGGGTACAATATGAAACAGGCGTTAGTTTTCAAAAGCATTTACTCACTTCATAATATGCTTGAACCCCTTTCTCCTTGGTAAACCTGCCAGCAATGCCTGGACCGGTTTGAGCATCGCCCGGTTTGTGGTTAGTTTTAGACGCTAGGGTAAATCCCCGGCCATACGTTGGTAAACCAATATTCAGCTTCTCAGGTGCAGCCCCTAAGTGGATCCAGTAATCGATGGTCCATTCCTGCAAATAATAAATAATAATAATAATAATAATAATAATAATAATAATAATAATAATAATAATAATAATAATAACACACACACACACACACACACACATACACATATATATATGTATATGTGTGTACATCTGGCAGTGTAAGATAAAAGATAAACTCATAGTAAATAAACTTGCCGTATTCCGTGTCCTTTGCAAGGCTTGCTCATCAGCTCGGACAAAGAGAGGGCTATTGTGTCCTGTAAAGGATTCCCAAGTTCCGTGAAAATCGTATGTCATCACAACAAAGAAATCGAAGTACCTAGAAAAATATAAACATTTTTGAAGGGAAAGGGATATCTCGAAGCATATAAAGCTACAAATAATACCGTGCAAATATATATTTTTTAATCTTTATATCACCGTTCCAAAACAGAATTTATTTCACGTTCTCTCAAAGTTTCTAAATTTTTATGACGTCAATAATTATCGTTTACGTCATATGAATTTAGAAACATTGAGAGAACGTTAAGTAATTCTTATTTTTACGGCTCAACTCGAAGCAGATAAAGCTATAATTAAAAGCGTGCAAATACTGGGTTAAAAACCCACTGGTAGCCTTCGGCTTATTTATAGTAGCCATGGGCAATCTTTTTCAAGAAGCGGACCGCATGCGACATGGCTCGTTGTCAAGTAGGCGAAGCGTACCATTCTGAGAGTCCCGTGGGCCGCACTTTGCATATGACTGATTTATATTTGTATCTACTTCGAATGTAAACATTAAAAAGGAGTTATAAACAATCTTTTTTTAATGAAGTTTAAGAAACCTTTTTAGAAATGGAAAGGGAGACGGTTTGCAGTGCATTCCTTCCTTAATAACGAGGTTAGTTCTTTCATACTTGATGTAACGAGGAAAATTGTTTAATTTATAAACACCATAATTATGTGGTGAGAAGTTTGACAGTAAAATGCAGTAAAATGACGTTATTCAACGCATCGATTTACACTATTAAACACTTGTACAGGCACAAAACACACACACACACACACACACACACACACACACACACACACACACACACACACACATACATACACTAATTTCTGTGTTGCTTCACATTAAATTATTCTATACGAGTTGTAGAAGTTAGACCTCTACGAGTCAGGAATTTGAAGTATTAAAATGCTCGGCTGCGTCTCTGACTATAAACAGCTTTCCGCTATTAGTCTGACGTGGGACATGGGTATGTGGTAAAATATATATATATATATGTGTGTGTGTGTGTGTGTGTGTGTGTATGTGTGTGTGTGTGTGTGTGTATGAGGGAGAGAGAGAGGGGGCACATGGCGTAGTTGCACTCACTATCGCGAGATCATGGTTTCAATTCCTTGACCGGGTGGTGCGTTGTATTCTTGAGCAAAACACTTCATTTCACGTTACTTTGCGAGCACTTCGACACCTGACCCGTGGTAGACTTGTGCACCTGTTCAGGCAGCATCGGTTTGATGCAGAGAGTGAGCTGATGCGCGGCGCGACGAACTAGAAACCAATCATTTGTGCAGAGTGTTCGGCAAGAAATTGCAGAACCATCTTTTTCGGACCACGACGAGAGACTACCATATATATCGACTCCGCCAATCCAACACTCGATACATATTGAAATAGTGACTCTACCATAATAGAACTTACTTTGAAAGTGTGGCCACATCATAACCAGAATCTACAGCGTATTTTGCCGTGGGTACAGCACTTATCAACAGAAGTCTGTCTTTACCAGATCTCTTAGCCTCAGCTTCAAATGCTTGCCTGGCTTCCTGAAAAACGAGAAGATAAGCATTACAGTTTGGGCAGAGCCAGTCCCACTCTCTAGTCCTTCATACTTTTATTGGTTTGGTACAACAAATACTACGAGCCCAATAATCATC
>NC_142952.1:1587466-1599966 GCF_046866305.1 Octopus bimaculoides
TCATCAGCTCTTTGATTTCTCAGATAAAAGTGATTGCTGAGAGTCAACATAAGGTGATAAGTGAATTAAGGTTGAGGTTTTTGTTCGTTTGTTTGTTGATTGTTTGTCCGCATTTTTTCTTCTTTTCTTTTTTTTGCTGACTATAAACAAGTGAGAAACTTATTTCTATGATTTATTTATCTGATTTTATGATTGATTTATGTAATATATGATTTAATTTAAATTCTAGATTAAAATCTTAGATATATTAAGATGGTATATACCTCACAGCATGGATTTGGACGGGTTCTGAGTTGTAGAGTGGTGATTCGTCCCTAAATTAGTTATACTATATATATATATATATATATATATATATGTATGTATGTATGTATGTATGTATGTATGTATGTATGTCTATGTGTGTGTATCTTTCTGTCTGTGTCCCCTCCCACCTCCGTTTGACAATCGGTGTTGGTGTGTTTGCATTCCCGTAACTTAGCGGTTCGTCAAAAGAACCCGACAGAATGAGTCAAAAGAGACTGAAGAATTCGACTAAAAATTCTTCAAGGTGGTGCTCCAGAATGACCGCAGTCTAAACAAATAAAAAAAGATAAAGTAGCTGCCATGCTTCTGCACCATCCCTCAGTACATCATAAGCTATACACTATGTTCCTAACCTTACAGCTAACTTGTGGGTTCATCCTATATGCAATATAATTGTTCTCCCAAAGGGACAGGATTGGAGTGTACAAAGAAGTCAGAGCTAACTGCAAAACCATCATAGAGAGTGATGCAAAGGGGATCTGCCCCGCTATACAGAAGTAATTCCTGGAACAACACAGAAAGGGCCAGAAAAAAGATAGGTACGGCCAACTCATGGTATGATAACAGAAAATACCAGAGTGTCATTAAAGTTGTAGAAAGGCCTGGTGCACCTATAAGATCCCTGATCTGAGGAACTTATCCATTCGATAGGTCCCCACGTGCAAGAGCACACACGAAGACGGAAAGTGTCATTGAGGAAGTTACAAATGTGTGACGAAAGATTTCCGAACAATGGACATGAGTTAGAATAAGAACAATAATTAACAAGTGAAGAACGAATATATGGTGCGTGTGTTTATTTGACAAAAAAAATTTTTAAATGACCATCCCGAAATACAACAATACACACACACACACACACACACAACACACACACACACACACACACACACACACACATATATATATATATACATATATATACATATGAAGAGAGAGAGAGAGAGAGGGGGAGGGGGAGAGGGAGGGAGAGAGAGAGCATGAGTGAGATAGATAAATAATAGATAGATAGATAGATAGATAGATAGATAGATAGATAGATAGACAGACAGATAGATCAAAAATGGAAGACGGACAAGCAAAGCATTTGGCGTCACTCGGGGATATTTATTTCATAATAAAGAGTATGAATAAAGTATAAAGTATAAATAAAGCATAGAATAATGGTATATGGTAGGTAACTTGTTTCTGGAATACCTGAGCAAATGGATAACGAATTCATGTAATCCAATTATTCATTCATCAGAGAGATCGAGATAAAACAGTATAGAAAAAAAAGATTCTTAATTGAGGATGTTAGTAGTCATCAGTTAGAATGAGCGGTAACTGTGTTTGATAATTCCATGGTTAAAGAATTAACGGATTAGAGAAATCAAAGAATTAATGACGTCTTATAAAGTCCGTTGATAGAACCGCATATGGATGTTTTAGTTCAGCAGGAAAATTAATCAGCAGGTAAAAAAAGTCAGGATGATCGCTAGCAGATGTATATAAGCTAATAGAGCCATTTCTAAGATAGAAAAAAAGATTGAGTTGAAAAATATATTCTAATGTGAGGTAAAGTAGAATCATTGTTGAATTAAGAAATATACTAGAATGTGAGGTAAAGACAGAGCAAACCTATGCAAGATTCAATAAATCTTAACATGGTCCGCTCGCTCAAGGATTCCAGAAACAGCTGTAAGGGACTTTGCTTATCTACCATAACTGTTTTGTGCTTTATTGTTTATCACTGATTTGTACTCTTTATTATGAAGTGAGTATCCTCGAGTGACGCCAAATGTGTAGCATGTCTGTCATCCATTTTTGATCTATTTATACTCGTTGAATCAGATTCCGCTTCTAACCGCTTTGGACAGACAATTTCAACACTTGATCTCCTTTTTGGTACTTCGAACCGGAGTTGTAGCGGTAAACTGATCTATGCAGCCATTGTACATACTTATTAATATACGTCAATAGAAGTGTGCTACTACACTCTCCCTCTCCTGTTTCACTCTCTCTCTCACTCTTTCTACATATGTGTGTGTGTGTGTGTGTGTGTGTGTGTACATACATATATATATATACACACATATATATACATATATATATGTATATATACTTATATATGTACACACACACACACACACACACACACACACACACACATATATATATATATATACACACAGGCTAACACACACTTGCACACACACAGTATACTGACCCCTGAATTATGAGCCATAAAGTTAATCTCAGCTGAATGAGAACCACGTAAAACCTTTCTCATTTCAATTTAAACTGCGTAAAAAGGATTTCACGTCAGAAACTTAAGCAAAATGATAAACGACTCTAGTCTTAATAAGACTGTAATTAAACTAAACTTTGATATATTTAGTTTTTAGTAGATATTGTATATTTTATAAGTATAACATACAAAAAAAATATGTAGTATAATGTTTCTTAAAACGATAAATTATCGAATTACTGTGAGGGTCAGAAATAAATCATAAAAAGAATATCGCCATTGTTTTAGAGATTTTGACAAGTTATGAAATTAAAGAACAATGGTTTAACGATCAGGTCAATGGAGTAACAGACAAGAAACAAAATGTACATGAGTGTGTGGGTGTGGGGGGCGAGTGCGCGCGTACGTGTGTACTTCTATATGTGTGTGAATGTGTGGTCAGAAGCTTACTTCCCAACCACATGGATCCGGGTTCAGTCCCACTGCGTGGCACCTTGGGCAAGTCGGGCCGACCGAAGCCTTGTGAGATTTGGTAGACAGAAACTGAAAGAAGCCCGTTATATATATATATATATATATATATATATATATATTTACATGTATATATATATGCGAGTGTATGTCTGTGTTTGTCCCCACCATCATTTGACAACTGATGTTGGTGTGTTTACGTCCCAGTGACATAGCGGTTCAGCAAAAGAGACCGATAGGCTTACAAAGAATAAGTCTTGGGGTCGATTTCTTAAGGCGGTACTCCAGCATGACCGCAGTCAAATGACTGAAACAAGTAAAAGAATAAAAGAATAAAAGAATAATATATATATATATATATATATATATATATATATATATATATATATATATATATATATATATATAAGGCGATAAGGATGAGGAGAGGAAGATGTTTATAATGATGATGATGATGACAACGACGATGATGATGATAGATTCCTGGGGCTGGTTGGGGGTATGTGAAAAACTGACGGGATGGGGGTGGGGTGATCGTGGGGGTGTAGTGTAAAACGTCTCGTATGAGAAGGAGGGAGAAGGGAGGGGTGGGTAGGTGTGATAGAGAGCAAAAGTGCACCATGACCATGAAGTGAAATATGATGAGAATAATCTGGAGAAATCTAACATCAGTGAAAGCGATCGTTTGTTAATGGAAGTTCTTTGATGGTGAAAACGGTTTGTGTTCCACTTATGTCCACGTCTACCAAGATTTATTGGTTAAAAACGATTATAAAAACGAAGACAAACCCTCAGCTTTCTAGTTTTGTCGTGTCATCAACAAGATATCATGGCATCTTTCTTCATTCTTACGGCCCTCGTGGTGCTGGCTGTTGAAGGTGAGCTGCCGATTACTTTCGTTTCATTGTTGTTTTGTCAGGGGCCAGTTGTTCGACTAGCGGCCATTTACATACATACAGACAGACAGACATACAGACAGACATACGGACGTACATACATACATACATACATACATACTTTCATACATACATACACCCATTCACACATGCATGCATACATACATGCACAAACATATGTACATATAGGTATATATACAGACACACACATATATATATATATATATATGTATATACACACACACATATATATATACGTATACACACACATACATATATGTATATATACACACACTTACATATATATATGTATATACACACACACATACACACACAAACACAGAGTTAGTCGTGGACGGTATACGGGGTCAGTTTAACGTATAGTGAGCCCATGAGCAGTGCAAAGAGTAATACAATGAATCAGTGAAGACTCTTGTGAGCGAAAACAAACTAAAATCTTTTTTCTGTTTGTTCTTTGTTTTCAGCTGCTTCAATCGAAAAGTCAGGAGATGAGGATAAACTGACGAAGCTTCAGAAGGATGTGACACATATTATGAAAACTGTGGATGCGATGCAAGAACACCTGAACGATGTGCATATTTACTTTCACGGTCTGCCCTCAGCCATCGGTTCTCGTCCACATTCCCACCATGCTTCTCATTCACATCCCAGTCGTTTTGGCCATCGTCATTCTCATCCTTATAGATTTGTGCATTTCCACAGCTTCCACAAAGGTAAGTTAACAGAAATATTTTATCTTATTACAACTGTTGTTATGGCAGCAAACTAGCAGAATCGTTAAAACTTTGCCGGGCAAAAAGTTTTGGCGGTATTTCGTTCGTCCCTACGTTTGGGTCTAAGTGCGTATAAAGAATTTCGGATGGATGTTTTTGTGTGTACAAGCGTGAGTATGCTTGTTTGTACAAGAGTGTGTGTTGGGATGAGAATATGTGTGTGTGTATTTATGTGTTGATTTATGTGCATATGTCTTTGCGTGTATACTTGTTCGTTCTTCTATTTTTCATTTTCAACAATACTCTTCCATCTGGTAGAATTGCAACCCTCCCCCCACTTCCAAAATTCACTTGTCCGTGATGAAAAATACTCCTCCAGTACTGTTCTGACCCCCTCTACAGAATTCGTATTTTTTCCGTCCAAATGATTTTGAAGATTATAAAATAAATGATAATCAGATGAGGCAATGTCTGGCGAATATGGTGGGTGGAGCATCGTTCTCATTCATAATGCAAAATATGGTGAATATAATCCTTTATCACTTCCATTATAGCTTTCTAACAATAACTGTTAAAATTGAACTGCACTCTTCAAAACTTGCACTAAGAATAAGGACAAGGTAAAATGACTACCTGCTTTTATAGCAAATAAATACAGGTAGTTTCTCCTGTCCTCCTCCGATTTTTAGTTCATGCAATTGAAAAAACCACATTATTTATGGGATGACCCAATATATACGCATGCATCTATGTATGTAAACATGTATGCTTATACATGTGTATGCACACATGTGAATGCAAGCATGAATGTCATTGCACATGTGGAACCTATTACATGCTGAACTATGTATTACGTAATATTGTATAAGATATGAGATAATAAATCGCTCGCTTACAGAAACGATCGTAACACGGATTTCACTTCTTTCCTCATATATCTGTGTGTGTGTATATCCATACACACACATCTATGTATATATATATAAATATATATATATATATATATATATATATATATATATATATATATATATATATATATATATATATATATATATATATAAAAGTGTGTGTGTGTTTATATATATATATATATATATATATATATATATATATATATATATATATATATGTATGTATATGTATATATATGTGTACATCTAATATATAAATCCCGTTCTGTCTGTCTGTTTGTGCGCTTATAACTCGAGTATTGTTCATCCGATCGCGCTGAAATTTTAAACATGGATGCAGGAGAGAGCGGGGCATTTCAGATTGAGAATCGCCAGTTTTGTAATCTTTTTGTCCTGTTTCTTCCGCCATCCTGTTCATGAACCGACGTTCTAAACAATTCCTTTCTACGTTTTCACATTTAAATGACAGATATATGTAAATAAAGCTTGCTATTTGTAAATACAGTCTCATTTTGATTTAAATATTAGACCAGGAACAACTGTATTCATTTCTGCGTTTTCACACGTTTGTAAGCGGCTAAAAATAGAGAGAAAGTGTGTATTCTTAAAGAAGTTTCTTATTTTCTCTAGCACCAACTTCAGCCCACTGCGATATCAAACCAAACACACAACTGAAAACGTGGCAAAATATCACTGGCCACATCCACATTACGCAGGTAAGGCCCTACTGTAATCCTTAAAGCGTATTCTGAGAATCCTCAACCTAAAATCCGTTTTATCTACGTTGATAAAGGACGAGACTAACTTTTACGCTATTGACACTTAAAAAATTGAAAAAATTAAAAACTGTTTTCGTATTGCACATGGAATCCACTCATCCTCTCCCCCAAAATTGCTGCTCTTCTGGCAAAATTTGAAACCATTATTATTATTATTATTATTATTATTATTATTATTATTGAGGCGGTGAGCTGGCAGAGTCGTTAGCACGCCGGACGAAATGCTTAGCGGTATTTCGTCTGTCTTTACGTTCTGAGTTCAAATTCAGCCGAAGTCGACTTTGCCTTTCATCCTTTCGGGTCGATAAATTAAGTACCAGTTGCGTACTGGGTCGATATAATCGACTGGCACCCTCCCCACAAAATTTCGGGCCTTGTACCTAGAGCAGAAAAGATTATTATTATTATTATTATTGTTATTATTATTATTATTATTATTATTTAAAGGAAACTGTCGATCAAGTGAGAGTCTATGTGAAAGTGCTTGGCCTCCCCATTGATCAACCTGAAAGACAGTATGCACTCCACGTGCATGAATCGAATGATACATCGAAGAGTTGTGACAGCTTGGGCGGTCACTTCAACCCACACGGTCATGAACACGGTTCAAAAGATGCTCCTCATGCGTACGTTATTCCTTGTTTATTTTGTATATCTTTGCCAATTACTGTTGAGTGCCCCCTTAGTTTAATATTGAATTGTCTTCGAATATAACTTCACATAAAAACGAATACAAATGTTTGTTTCTTTTTTTTTTTTGCAATTGAACCTTGAAGCAAATGAATGCTATAAATAACAGAATGTAAGTCCTGGGTTATTAGTTATTTGCTTCGACATTTAATTCCAAAATAGAATTATTTCATGCTTTCTCTAAAGTTTATAAATTCTTATGACGTCAATATATGTTTATTTATATATATATATATATATGTGTGTGTGTGTGTGTGTGTGTGTGTGTGTGTGTGTGTGTGTGTGTGTGTGTGTGTGTGTGTGTGTGTGTGTGTATGTATGTATGTATGTATGTATGTATATAAACCCACATCTCTTAAAGACTCCGGCCAAGTACTTTAACATTCAGCTAAGCTGCCGGCCGACATTTAGGTTTAAAAGCGTCTAAGAAGCAGACTAATTTGTCCCCGCGCAGTTTGGCTTAATGGTAAAGCACTCGACCGGAGTTTTCAAGAGATGCAGGTTCGAGTTCCATGGCTGTTTATTGACATTTTTTTCCACTTTGTAAGGGTAATTTACCCAATATTTCTACTGTCCTGACGGTGTCTCTGCGTTCGAAAATAAATTACCATCTTGTTTGTATCTTACACTACACATTTCGGCGTTTATAAGAAATAAATGTCACTTTTTTATATGTCCATACAGATAAGGATAAATGTAAGTAATTCTTTTTCAATGTCTTTCTCAGTCTTAGCAAATAGCTTTAGGTCATCCATAAACCACAGGTTGTTTACTTTCACCCGGCACATAGGGATAACATGATCGACGGTTCCATTTTGTTGTTTACATACATGGCATGTTGGTCTACTGCCGTTCTTTAAGATGTTGGTCTGGTAGCTTCTTGCAGATGCGCATTAATCTTGGGCTGCTATGATAAACCCTTCTGTCTCTGAGTTTAAGCCAGAAGACACTAACCATTGATAGGTAAGGGCTTTGTAAACATCAGCATTAGTAACTGTCTTTGGGTACTTGCCATTTATCAGTAAGACTATCGAAGGCAACAGCTTTAGCAAGGGTCTTCCTACGCTTAACCTTTACTGTGCTTGTTTCCAGTACGTCTGATTCTGGAATTTGATGTATTTGGAATTCATTTTGATATTTCTCTTCCTGTTTTCTTATTGAGTATGTAGTTTTCTTGTTTTCATGCTTTAAGGCAAGTTTAGCATCCAGTTATCAGAGTTTTTCAGGTAAGTATATAGGCCTATTGTGGCAATCTTCATTGTCAATTAAAGTTGTAAGAATCGAACTCACTACCTCGCGATTGTTAGCCCGACGCTCTAACTACTGAGCCATGTGTCTTCAGTATTACTTAATAATATATATATATTACTTTTTTTAAGTTCCCGCCATGCTGGAGATTGGGGAAATGTTCAGGCTGACGGTAGTGGTACTGTCAATTTAGACTTCGCAGACAGAGATTCAAGCCTGGTTAGCCGCGACTCAATCCTCGACAAATCCATTGTGGTATGTAGACTTCAGAATTCAAAAATACTTTTGTTGTTGCCACTTTAGCGTGCGATCTAACCCTAAATTTAAACCCTAATCTTAACGCTGAACCTACTAAACCTAATCCTAATTCTAACCCTTACTCTAAACCTTAACTCGAATCCTAACCCAGATCAGGTCTTTTCACAACGTAGACTACGGATACTACGGTAGACCCCATGTTAAATTCGTACCCTCTTATTTTTAATTCGTATTTAGAATTGCTTATGCGTTGTCTCAACATATCAAGCCGGTGGTTCCTAAACTGTTTTTCTCTGGGCCGCATTTTCGGAACGAAAATTTGCTCACGCCTAATTTTATGTGATAAAAAGTACATTTAAAAATAGAAAAACAACGGCTAATAGTGAGTTAAATATAATATATAACACAAATACCTTATAAAATATAACACAAATAACTTATAAAATATAACACAAATACCTTATAAAAATATTAAAGTACACAAATTTAATGTAAGGTATGAGCTTGTGTTTGACGAGATAAACAAACTCTTATCTCCTCATGAACACAAAGAAAACTTTCTCTTCTTTTTGGCTTTTGGTATTTGTCAGAACTAAAAATCCTTATTCACAGAAATATGTCGTGGAGAAATGTAAAAGAATGGATAATTCTCTTGAAGAGATCTATGGATATTGTTTCTGGTTGTATATCCAAAAACAGTCAAATAATATTTTAAATTTTGAAATCATACTTATTTTTGGCATATGAACCTTTTGAAACTGTTCCTAAACATTTGAGTGTCTTTCAATCATTCCACCTCACCTGCTATCCGCTTCGCCGCCCCCACGAGACGCGCCGCCCCCACGAGACGCGCCGCACCGTTTAGGAAGCACTGTACTGAGCAGTATTAGTTTTAGATGTTAATTTCCCGTCTAATTTGGCCTTAGATATTTATACCACTTTATATTCGTTTCAAATTTTGGCACAAGGCCCCGGAGGAAAGGAGGAGGAGGAGGTAAGTCGATTACACCAACCCCAGTATGCAACTGGTACTTAATTTATCGACTCCAAAAGGGTGAAAGGTAACATCAACGTGAAGACGGACGAAATGTCGCTAAGCTTTTCGTCCCGCGTGCCAGTTCGCCGTCTTTATACCACTTTTTATTAACGTGGTGAACGGTTAAAAATACTGCTTCACTATCACAAAGTTTTGGGTTCGATCTCACTGCGGAGTGTCATGGTCAAATCCCTTTTACCACTGACTCAGACTGGTTCAATTCTAGTGATAAAACTGTAGGGACGAAAAACTCGTCCGATGAATTCTATCGGCAATTATAAGGTGCAGTCTTGTCACGCGCGCGCGCACACACAATCACTTTAATTCTCTGATGATTACATTAAAGTCGTTCGTGAATGTGGAATACTCGGACACTTGTATACTGATTCAATGAACAGGTAATTCATTTGATAGAAGTGTATACTCATCGTCGAAACTGATGGAGATCTGGTTACATTTCACGTTAAGAACTGGAGAAAGAATTTAATTCCAATAAAAACAGAGGCAACCAGCGGGAAGAATCGTTAGGGCGTCGAACAAACTGCTAATCATTCTGAGTTTAAATTCTGTGGAGATTAATGTTGCCTTTCATTCTTTCAAGGTCGATAAAATAAAAAACCAACCAAGCACTGGGATCGATGCAATCGATTGCCCCTCCCCTCAGAAATGCTGGTTTCAAGCCAAAATTCGTAATTTTGCCTTTCATCTTTTTGGCATCGATAAAATAAAGTACCAGTTAAGTACAGCGCTTGATGTGACCCCACTTGTCTCACCACTTTCCAAACTACTGGCCTTCTACCAAAATTAGATATAATAATCGTTAATTGCTAATTTCTAATAAATATTTTCAATTTTATGTAGATCCATGCAAAATCCGACAGCAAGGATGACAGTGGAGAGCGTATTGCATGTTGTGTTATCAAGAAAGCCGACAGAGCCAAGGAAGCTCGAGGTCACCATTATAGAACAGGCGATGAGGAAGATGAAGATATGAATGATGACGATATGTAATGAAAGCTAAAACTCTGAGTTTGTTTAGCAATCTCACCACATCGCTATATCAGTAGACTTTCATAAAATATTCTCTGTTCAATTGAGGGGAAATATTTTTTTCTATTTGTACACAATATTTTCCTATTGTACGGCAGAATAATTTGTGAAAGGATATCGTAATGTGGTTTTCCTTGCTATGCAAAAGAAAAAATAAATAATTAAAATGAAATAAATTGAATTGAGTAAATTGGATTTAAAACTAACTTGTCAAACAACTTTATTTATCATTTTTATTGTTTTGTTTTCCGTTTGTCGACATATTCTGCATCGCTCCCATAAGTTTGTTACTTCTATTGTTACACAAAGTTATGCACTGAATTATTGTCATTTTATAGTTAAACTAACCAGGACCATAGAGAGCTGGTTAGGTTTTCTCCATCCATAGCCATTAGGGGCTAAATTGGGGTTTGTTTAACAAACACGCCCTTCAATTTTTTTGTTTTATAAAAGAACGATGGCAGACGAGGATTGTGTCTTCCGCATAAAAGAGTCAACTACCGGCAGAACGGAAAAATCAGTGTCACTATCATCATTATCATCATCATCAACAACAATACAGGACAGAAAAAGTATGAAGTCAAAATGTTATCACTTCTATCATCACAAGAACAACAAAAAGGAGCATGACAATAAAAACAACAGCAACGCTAACAAGAACATTGGCACCTCCACCACCACCACCACCATCGCCGCTGCCACCAACACAGATATTCCGAGAATATTAATGGAGATGAAGCTCCTGTATGTATATAGTACGACTGTTTTTTCGCCCGTATATGAGATAAAAATTAATAAAATTTGGTATACGATATAAATTTCAGATATTTGTCTCAAAACATTCAGACAAGCAAATTCAGAATTCAGAAGTAGGACATGAGGTATTATTCCATTCCAATATCCACATATTTATATTAAGAGTTTGATGATAAGAATATAGAAATGTAAACATTAAAATGAAATATCAGAATATAAACATAAAAAAATAAAAACCTAAAATATATAAAATATATAAAAAGTATTATGAAGGCAGAAAACAAATTAAAAGAGGCGATTGAAAGTATTAGTCCAAACCTGCGGTCGTTTCAGAAAAGTTTTAGGGGGTTGTAGGAAATAGTCCAAATTCAGTTCATGGTATCAAAATATTTCCTTCCTCGGGGTTCTTTTCTCGAGGTAAAATCCAATAAGGCACTACATGGTGACAGTTCAATTTCTTTATTAGTAATAAAGCCTCAAACACAGAAAGGGACACCACAAGGACAGACAAGACCACAGTGGGGACAAAAACATAAAACGAATGCAAATGAGATGAAAAATTATATAAAATGAAAAAAATGAAAATGGTCTCATGGACCCCACTCCCACTTGAACCGTTAATTACATTATCTACAATTGTTTTTTTTTTTACTTTTTCACCATTATCTTTCATAAAACATTTTACTCTTTTTGATTTTCCTACAATTTAACATATTTTTCTTTTCAATAATACTTCCTCAACGGTTCAATGTCTCTCAGCTCAACCACTGGGGGAAACACCCTGGATTCCACCCTCACTCCCGTTGGATCAACACTCTCTCCGCAAATCTCCTTCAACGTCCTGTAGTTCAAATTGCTTCCTTCTGAGCAATTTCTTTTAATCAGTTTGTCTCTTTCACTATGTGTGTGTGTGTTTGTGTTTGTCCCCCCCCCCCATCGCTTGACAACCTATGTTGGTCTGTTTACGCCCCAGTAACTTAGTGGTTCGGCAAAAGGTACCGATAGAATAAGTACTAGGCTTACAAAGAATAAATCCTGAGGTCAATTTCTTCCAGTAAATGCGGTGCTCCACCATGGCCGCCATCAAATCACTGAACTAAATGAAAGAATAAAAGAATAAAAGAATATGTAT
>NC_142952.1:1602466-1627466 GCF_046866305.1 Octopus bimaculoides
AGACGGGGCCACCATGATGCCATTTCCAGTTTATTTTCGAAGTTTCGCCATTTTGATAGCAGTCCTCAATTGTGCGGTTCTTGCTCAATTTACAAACACCACGACAAACACCACGGATACAGAAAACAATGGGGTAGGTAATCGTTTGCCTTTTCTCATATATATATATATATATATATATATATATATATATATATATATTGCATTAATTAACAGTAGGAGATGGATTTTGTATTAGACTTTTAATACTATTATTGAATATGATTGGAAACCGGCCCCCCGAAATACTACCATAGACTCCCAATTTATTATTTTGCTTGTGGACTTTAAAAAGGACCTTAAGCGGTCCTTCTAGCTAAAACCTTCCTTTTAATACACCAGATCCCGATAAACTATTAAACAATATATGTACGTATCATGAGAAGGGCAGCACCACAGAGTTGTATTCAAAACCTGAGTTGCCATCGTTGAAATGGTAGCGGGGGTGGATACGGATATTTGCTGGGAGGGGCAGGTGCTCTGGTTATAAGTAGTTAATTAGTATAGACTACGTATAGTTAAATTTGTGCTAAATAAATACAATTAAAAGCGAAACAACTTGCTATGAAGAATATAGTTGTGGAGTCTGGTCAGTAAGAATGCCCGGAAGGAATTCGAATTTTACAATATTATTAAATTTCGTATTTAGTAATTTGGTTTCAGCCCACTAGTCGTTGAATAAATATGTACTCTACTGTAAAGTATTAAGTGAAAACAAACATTTAATGTTTGTGTGTGTGTGTGTGTGTGTGTGTGTGTGTGTGTGTGTGTGTGTGTGTGTGTGTGTGTGGCACTAACATATATAATGTAGAGATTCAAGAAATTTTTATTAGTATAATTACATTCGTAGTGGGGAGATAAAACATTCTTTATCTTAATGATTAATTATGGACAAGAAAGAAAATGGAGACAAATCTGAAATTTAATTCGATTAAAATCATTTTGTTGGGTTCAGTCCTACTGTGCGGCACCTTGGGCGGTGGTGGTGATTGCCTCCTGCTAGTGATATAAACAAGAGTGCGTGTATGCACCATAATTCCAATCGAAAGTTCTCAGTATTTTGTGTTCTAACACAACATCCACTTTAAAGTGGAGATAACTGTTACCTTTTGGTATCAATGCCGCTTCTGTCGCTATTGTTATTGATAGATTGACTGAATGATTAATCAAACAATCGATTTGCTAATTGGTTAAATAGGCACATGGACTCAGTGGTTAGAGCACCGGGCTAACAATCATGAAGTAGTGAGTTCGATTTCTGGACCAGGCTGTGTGCTGTATTCTTGAGCAAGACACTTTATTTCACGTTGTTCCAGTTCACTCAGCTGTAGACATGAGTTGTGATGTCACAGGTGCCAAGCTGTATCGGCCCCTTTGCCTTTCCCTTGGATAACACTGGTGGCATGGAGAGGAGAGACTGGTATACATGGTCTTCCATAAACAAGCTTTCCTGGACTTGTGCCTCAGAGGGGAATATTATAGGTGCAATCCCATGGTCATTCATGACCGAAAGGGGTCTTTTCCCTTTACCCTAACCAATTAGCAAATAAATAAGGAAGTGAAACAGAACTAGTGCGTGTGTTTATTGTTGGCAAAATGAACTTCTTTCTTCATAATGGTCGGGATTAGGTATTTGAAATTGAAATTAACGAATCACAAGGGAAAAGATGCATTCTTTTCTCTTGTAGACTTTTCAAACAAAAGTACCACCAAAACTGAAATATCATTACTTTTATCCAGAAGGAAAGAAGATCCAAGAACGAAATATTGCTTATTTCAGGTTTGTATGTTTTTGCTTGATTCATTTCTTCTACTTGGCTTTCATCTTCTTTCGGCATCTTTCTCTCTCTCTCTCTCTCTCTCTCTCTCTCTCTCTCTCTCTCTCTCTCTCTCTCTCTCTCTCTCTCCCTTCCCCTCTTTGTCCGATAAATACTAATGTTTTCTTATTGTCTAAACACTACTACTGCATCACTGTCTATCTTACTCGTTATTATTTCTTCTTCTTCTTCTTCTTCTTCTTCTTCTTCTTCTTCTTCTTCTTCATTAACAGTCCACTTTTTCATGCTTGCATGGGTCAGAGGGAATTTATTGTGGCAGATTTCCTACGGCCGCATGCTCTTACTGTCGCTAATCTTCACCCTTTTTCCAAGGAAGGCAGTTTTTCCCCAGAGCCAGTTAACATTTTCCACAGAAGATCTAAAACGAACAACATCATTTGTATGGCGGTGATGATCGTTTACAGCCATCACGTGATATCAAGACAAGCGTACACACACACACACACACACACACACACACACACACACACACACACATATAAGCACGTGTCCACGACTGTCCTCTATCGCCAGAGAATAAAATTGTCCTTTTTCTTCATATCAACTACGGAAAACTGTTGATTCTTGAGATTCTTTTCCTTTCTCATATGGAACTGGTCTCCACTGACATTTGGTAATTGTGACACATCATCTTGCAGTGAAGTTAATTTTGATAAATCAAAGACTTATGCAGTCTGGTATTTCATACACCTGTAATTGCCTGTTTTGTTCATGTGCCACTGGCAACTCTTTGTTATTATTTCTCTTCATCATATATGCCATCAAACACGGTCCGAGGTTCTGTTTTAAACCATTTGTCTGTTTACTATAAATTCCTGTTTGATACTGATATAAAAATCTTCCAGTTCTGACGGAAATAAGAAATGTTATCGATTCCATTGCAGTCCTCATGCCATGTATACTTGTGCCAATGATAGCCGTCATCATATACACCTGGTAAGAAACTCCTTCTTTTATTCTTTCACTTGTTTTAGTGAGGCTGGTTTTTCATTTTCCCAAATGCGATAATTAGGACGATTAACCTTTCCACATGTGCGAAAGGTCACTTCATCACTGAACAGAATTTTGTTGATTAAATCAACACTCTCAATTTGATCAATAAGCTCAGCGCACATCACTGATCTTTGGAGATAATCCTATTCTTGTAAGTTGTGAAACATTTGAATGCGATAAGCATTTTTGTTTCCGGTCACTTGGTACGATTCTGTGGATTGGTGTACGTGAAATTTCTACCATGTTAATTACCCTACGAGTTGATAATCGCGGATCCTGTTCAGATACTTCTCGAACCACTTCAGTTCTTCGTATATCTATCCCTTTATCTTTCATGCTACCACAAACATCCGTTCTTCCCCATTCATCATCAGTTATTTGGGTCTGAAAAATAGAAATAAAACTACAAATATTGACATAAACCGATAAGTATTTTGTGTTAACCTTTATGATTGTATAGAATTACTTTTTAAAAAATCGGATGTCACTTAAATAGATAGTTTAGTGATAGAACACTCATCCAGTATCTAAGGGATACAGGTTCGACTCCCGTAGCCGCCGTCTGGTAACTTTTTTACCCGTCTTATAAGGCTAAATACCCAATTTTTTTCTGTTGTCCTTACCGCTTTATTGCGTTCGGAATTTACTTTCTTGTCTATGATATTTATCAATTTCTGGCCATTTACCAAAATTTGAAGCAATTGTTATATTATTGTATTACCTGGATCTTCAGATTTTCTTCGTCCGTTTATTGCTGTTTATTATACATATTGAATCTTCAAATTTAGACGTTTTGGAGATGTGGGGGGTGGGGGTGCACCCCTTAACGGCAACATCATCTTATGTCACATGGCGCAAATTTTTACAGATACATTTATCAATAATCGAATATTCTTTCTAATTTTGAACAAAAGATCAGCTATTCTAGGGGAGGAGCAAATCGATTACATCGACCCCAGTGCTCCGTCGATATTTTATCGGCCCCGAAACCATGAAGGACAAAGTCAGTCTCGGTAGAATTTGAACTTAGGGCGTAAAGAGGGACGAAACGCCGCTAAGCTCTTTTGTCGACGATCCTGCTAGTTCGCCGCCTTCTCAGGGCTCTCCAAGATTGGTTTCATATTTTGGCACAAGGCCAGCAATTTCGGGGAAGGGAGTAAGTCGATGAGCTAATACTTATTTTATCGATCCCGAAAGGATGAAGTGCTGCTAAGCATTTGGCCCGGAGTCCTAAGGATATTCGCCGCCTTCTTAGTATATAAGGATTTCAAATTTTGGTACAACATCAGCAATTTCGGGGACGGTGGGGATTGGTACTTATTTTATCGATCCGAAAGGCTGAAAGGCAATGCCGCCCCTGGCGGAATTCGAACTCAGAACGTGAAGACGGACAAAATGCCGCTGAACATTTTGCCCCGCGTGCTAACGATTCTGCCAGCTCCAATAACAATCAACTGTATAAAAATAAAACTGGAATTTTCAATCGTTGAACGGTTTTGTATTCCACAAAAGCAAAATGATAATCAAATGAATCCATGGGTGAAAAATGGTAAACATCCTTCTTAAGGATTCAAATGTCTCTCAAACATATTTGAATCGGTTCCACGTTTTTAATTCCCCGGAATAACTGCTGAGTGCTCCTAATGCGGAAATATTCTCGTTTCAGCTACAAAGTAAGAGATCGACCGAAACCTAGGCCACTGCCGCCACCAGACATGGTAGAAAGAATGTATCTAGAAGCTCAGAGGAATGCAACTTTGCGCTCCCAGTCTATTTTCAACTCGACAGAACATATAGTGACAAGCGCGGTAAGATTTTGAAATTCTAAAATAGTTTAGATGGACATGGCTCTGTGGTAAGAGGCCTACTTCCCAACCAAATGGTCTTCGGTTCAATCCCGCCATAGCCTTCGGCCTACCGTGGCCTTGTAAGTGGATTTGTTCGGCGGAAACTGAAGGAAACCCGTCGTGGCTTTCCAAAAACTTTCCCCTTTTCTAGTTTTGATCACCTGTTTATTATTATTATTATTATTATTATTATTATTATTATTATTATTATTTTTTTTTTTTTTTTTTGTCAGATATAAATCTTCCGGAACTGACTTTTATTTGGATGCTGTGGTACTTACCGTGAATAAACATAACATACGCGGACTATCGACTTTATGACTGATACTCGAAGAATATCGCTACTTTCCAAGAATGAAAAACAACCATTCTGAAGACAGGACTTCATTTCGCAACACTGTACAATTCAATTATTTTAAAAACTTTCTCAAAGAAAATATAAGAATCTCAAAAAGGAAACTTTAAAGTTTTACACCAAACATTACAGATACCAATTGACCATATTTGCTGCTTTATAAGACGCATCTTTTATATTTTTAACTGTAACAAAAAAACTGCCATGCGTCTGATGCGACCGTATTACGGATGGGAGACCAAATGCCGAAGGCCAGCAGGCTGGACGACCATGAGTTTGCTATAATTGTTACTGATGGCAAAATATAGAAAACAAGACAAAATATAGCAGTCTGTTGGCATAAATTTACCAAAATTGGTTTTGCTGCTTTGGTAGTCATGTGGGAAGGTTACATCGTCAGATTGTGCCTCCTTCCTCTGTATACAGGTTCCAATCCTGATATATATATCTTACATTATTTAATGAGTGTTGTTACATTTGAGAAACTTTTTCTCATTATTTAAATAAGTGATTCTCATCCGGGGTCCATAATGACCCTTGGTAGGAGGTGGGAGGTCCACATAAGATTTTTTTAAAATTTATCTGGAATAAGCTGGTTATATATTTCTACATACACAAAATATTTGAACATTATTTTTTATACAATTCTTAATAATATTGAGAAGTCCGACTGAGAAATGTTGAGTGTATTTAAAATTAAATATCATTTTTTTTTAAAAAACGGTCTACCTTTATTTCATCTCACAAACAATTGCAACACTATCGGCGTATTTTTAGCAATAGTAAAACTGTGTGAAATTAACAATCTAATGAGAATTTCATAACATTGTGAGATTTAGCAAAGATTTTTTTTTTTTTATGCAAGAATTTTTGTAAATGTTTCAGTCCTGGTAATATTGCTATGGCCATGTTTATTTTCTAAATATCTGTCCCTACATTAACATAAGAGGCGAGTTAAAGATCAGCAATTCAATCAATGGAATTTATTTTATAATGATTAAGATATTTAAGAGGAGATGATCAGAAGTGAATCTAATTTACGAAGTTAGTACATGTAAGCATGATGCACTTGCAATGCTTGTTCATATCACTGGATCACCTTTTGGCCTCGTGCCTATAATAGAAAGGGCTATTATTATTATTATTATTATTATTATTATTATTATTATTATTATTATTATTATTACGGCGGTGAGCTGGCAGAATCGTTAGCACGCCGGGCGAAATGCTTAGCGGCATTTCGCTCGTCTTTACATTCTGAGTTCAAATTCCGCCGAGGTCAACTTTATATGAGTATGCTTGTGTGAGTGTGTGTGTGCGTGTGTGTGTGTGTGCATGTGTGTGTGTGTGCGTGTGTGTGTCCCTCTACGCTACCACTTGACAAGCAGTGTTGGTGTGCTTATGTCCCCGTAACATAGCGGTTCAGTAAAAGAGACCGATAGAATAAGAACAAGGCTTTAAATCAAATAAGTGCTGAGGTCGATTTCTTGGACTAAAAATTCTTCATGGTGGTGCTGCAGCATGGCCGCAGTCTATCGCCTGAAACAAGTAAAAGAAAAGATAGATATAAAAAAAAAATTAAATCTGGGATAGTCACAATTGGATTTGCATTAGTCATCGGTCGCATGATCTTGACTGATTTCCTGGTTCTAAGTAGCCACAACAACAACAACAACAACAACAACAATGGCAGTAATAAAATACCTGGAACAATAACAACAACAGCAATAACAAAAACAAAAACAAAGGAACAGTAACACTATCAACTGTAGCAACAGCAACAGCAGCATCGACAACAGCAGCAATAACAACAATAGCAATAGCTGGAACAGCAGCAGCATCGACAGCGGGGACCAACTACAGGGATCAGATTAGGAAACTCCAGTTAAGTGGAAGTTCTAGTTTGCCCTGAAGAAAATAGAATCAGTAGCATTTCAAGTGAAGAAGAGTTATCGATAGAAAGAAATAGATTGGAGGGAGAAGTACTTAGCGAAGTAGATCATGCGGTTCTTTTTCAATTGAATGAACTAAAAATCGAAAGGAGATGGGATAGACTATGGGCATCAACTTGCTACCAAAGCAGCTAGTAATTTTACCTTGTACTTATTCGTAGTGCAATTCGATTTTAACAGTTATTTTTTCTCAAAGCTATAATGGAAGTGACAAAGGAGCATATTCGACATATTTTGTTTTATGAGTTCAATAAAGGCAACAATGCAACGGAAAATGCGAGGAATATTAATACAGTATTTGGGGATCGGACAATAAGCGTAAGCTAGTGTCAACGGTGGTTGCAGAAATTCTGAGTTGGAAACTACAGCCTAGAAGACGAGTCTTGTCCTGGAAGATTTATAGAGCTCCACATGGGCATTCTGCAAACCTTGCTGGAACAAAATTCCATTGAAACTGTTGAGGAATTAGCAGAGAAGCTAAGCTAAGCTAAGCTATTCCCTGCCTGAACCGGAAGCCGAAGATATGAACATCTGGCTGTCAGGAATTACTAGCTTTCAAGAACAGTAACTCTTGCTATAGTTACCTCCCTTGAAATATAATGCATCGTATATGTTTGAGTTATTTCTCTTGTAATATAATGCATTGAATGCATCAGAACTGTTTCTTTTTTCATTTGGCATCGAGGTTTAACAAATATTCTTTTCTACTCTGGGTATAAGGCCCGAAATATTCGAGGAGGGGGGGCAGTCGATTAGATCGACCCAGTATGCAACTGGTACTTATTTTATCGAATCCGAAAGGATGAAAGGCAAAGTCGACCACAGCAGAATTTGAACTCAGAACACAAAGACAGAAGACGTGAGGTTTAACAAATATTATTATATTAGCATTTTTACTGTTGTTAGTTATTAGTCTCGTAAGTTGTTTGCTTCTCTTTTCCAAATCTACAATTTGCTGCCCCTCACGCCGCCATTTTTGTTTCCTTATTACTTTTTCTATAAGACATATGTTTGATGAAATTTCAAAAAAGACACGTTTTCGAACGTGAAGATAAACATGATGCCGATGAAATGATGAGTGTGTGCGCGCACGCGTTGTGTGATGTCGTTTGTTCTGATATATTTCAGAATTTCATTGATATTTTTCGTTTCTTGGTTCAATTTCCATCGATCAACCTTTTTAAGGTTACAAATAATGTCGCTATTGTTCTCCTGTTGTCTTGCCTTTATTCTGTCGTAGATTGCCTTTTGTTCACCTGTCATGTCACCATTCGTTTTATTGTCCTTTTTTTAGATCATCTATATGTCTCTCCTCAATTAAACTACCAAAGATCAGTGGGGACAGGTAGTTCCCTTGGAAGGTGCCCTTCCTGATTTCTACTGTCCCTAAACTTCTTCCGTATGCTGTCAGGTCCGTCCTCCAATTCGCCATACTTTTTCCAAGCAATGGAAACAATGATATCAGTGATATCAGTGATGATAACAATGATAATAATGAAAGGAAACGGACGGAGCATCCTCCTCCTCCTCATGAGCTGATTAATGATAGATCTAGTGATGGTGTCACAATAAAAACACTGGTAATTGCGCAACCTGATAATCGCTACGTCATATGAGTGACAGTGGAAAAGACAAAATATTGTGAATAACGGTCGTAATGAAACTGAAGCCCTTGATGGTGACAATGTTACACCCGGCAGGCTCAGAGATTCTGGTCCGGCTCCAGCCTGTCGATATCCAGAAGGGGACCACCACACACGGCGTAGATGGAGCAAGCAAATTAATGGTGAGGCGTGGTTGGAGTGCACCAAACTGTAGTTTAGCCGGGTTTTCTTCTTTTCTCTTTTTTTTTAAAATTCGTTTTACTTTTTTTTTTTCTAATCCCTTCTGGTTTTACTAAATTGCAAAATAAATAACTGCTAAGAAAAATTTACTTATTTCCGAAAATTATAGAAATATTCCTTAAAATAAACTTTCAGATAGTACGGGCACGTTTGGAATGGTTTGGATCATAATAAGCTTAACTTGGAGTCAACCATCACCACTACCGACACCACCACCACCATCCCCAACAATAGCAGTAAAAACAACAACAACAACAACAACAAAGTGAATTATAATCATCCTCCTTCATGCTCTTTTACATCCTGAGACCCAGGACACCAAAGTAATCTAATTATTTAAGCTAATTAATATGAAGTGCCGACAGGAAATGAGAAACAGATTGCTAATAATTAAATGAGAAAATTAGCAATTTCTTTTTTTTATGGGGTTTTGTAGTTGGTCGAAGATGATCTCGTGACGAAGTTTCAATGGAATCTTAGCATTTACTAAAACAGAAGAAGGCATTATCTCCGCTTTGGTACCAGAGCATCTATCCTTTACTTGTTTCTATCATTGGACTGCGGCCATGATGGGGCACCATCTAGAAGAATTTGTAGTCGAACAAATCGATCTCGGTACTTATTTGTGTGTGTGTGTGTGTGCGCGCGCGCGCACACACACACACACACACACACACAAACACATATGTATGTGAATATATTACTTATTTCTCATCTTCAGTGCAGCATTTCGAAATATAAATTTGAGAGTGTCAGGATTAAATATATGTACGCTCCTATTTCTAAATTCGGTGCGTGGCGAAGCAATCAGCTGACCCCTGATTATAATTATGTTTATAATTATAGAATATTTATATAATTTTACCTAAAAAGGTTATTTTAACGAACCGAACTACTTGGTAAAATTATTAATTATTAGTTAGTTAATTGATTAATTTTACTCTTTTATTTCTCTCTCTCTCTCTCTCTCTCTCTCTCTCTCTCTCTCTCTTTCTCTCTGGCTATCTATGCATCTATTAATCTACCTATTTATGTATCTGTCTGTCTGTATATCTATCTATCTATCTTTCATGTTCATAGACATGCAATAACAAAATGGCGGACCTATGAAACACTTGTCAGCCGAGAGACTCGCTGCAGTTTTTGAGGTGACATGTTACAAGCTTAGATAAACAATATCTTTCCGCAATATCAGTTGATAAAAAAAGAAAAAAAAGCTTGTCTATAAGCATTTACTGAAAACTAATACACGTGAATACCTGCAAGAGAATAATATGATAGCAGCATTATTAAGGAAATTGATATTGATATCTTAAAATACAATTGAAATACTGTTTTTTCTCAGAATCCACTGAAATAAAAACCTAATCTAAGATATTCAATTGTTATGATATGAATCCAAGCAAAACAAAACAACGGAAAAAATAGAGACTTTGTCGTTATATTTATTGTATATAGAGAAGGATCATCAATAAAATAGCAAGGATTTAATGAGGATGATTGGGGTGGAGAAGAGGGAATAAATATATTTGGCGTAATAAAAGAGAAAAACGAAAGAAAATGACGAAAATGGTGTCACATCCGGAAGTGGATCTGTTTCCGTTTGTCAGATCTTTGATGTAAACTGATTTGACAAAAGCCTGATGATATCTCTTATAGTAAATACGACTGCCAACCGATTGTCTGACCTGTGTGTGTGTGTGTGTGTGTGTGTGTGTGTGTGTGTGTGTGTGTGTGTGTGTGTGTGTGTGTGTGTGTGTGTGTGTGTGTGTGTGTGTGTGTGTGTATCTGGGTCAGTTTCATTCAAATACACTGCTGCTCGGGTTCCATCCGGGAGACTGGCTTCATTTGAGTGGGCGGATTTCGGTAGTTAGCAGAAGCTATCATATCCGTTCTAATGAAAGGTCAACTATCCGCAGTCGTACGTGTATTATAGGACGAGTACAAGTATGCATGCGTGGGTATGTGTGTGTGTGTTTTGTCTGCGTATGAAGAAAATATGAGCGATGAGATAAGAGGAAAACAGGAATTGAATAAACGTTCACATGAATATGCGTAATATATGTAGCCATATAGAAAGCTGTGTGAACGTCTACACACACACGTGTGTGTGTAAGAGAGAGAGAGAGAGAGAGAGAGAGAGAGAGAGAGAGAGAGAGAAGGTGTTTTAGAGTAGAATATTATACACGGAGAGTTGCATTTGGCTGTTGTGTCGATATGACGACTGCGAAAACAAAGGTTCCTCACCTTCAATGGCCTTGTCGTAAATGTTACGCGCAGTGGGCATAGCTGAGCAGTTAAGAAGCTGGCCTTGCAACGACGTGGTTTCGGGTTCAGCTCCACTGCAAAGCAACTTGGGCAAATGTCTTCTACAAAAACCTCAGACCGGTCAATCTCTTGTGAATGAATTTTGTCGATGGAGTCCGTATGTAATGTATGCATGTATGTATGTACGTACGTACGTATGCATATATATATATGTGTGAAAATGTGTATGTTTTGATTTATGTATGTATTCTCATACATATAGTTGCATATCTAGACATGTTCATATATATTTCAATGATAAACTTCTGTTACGAAACAAACGAGTGATGATCCAATCAATACTTGGAATTCAAAATAAACTTCGCTTCGGAATGAGCGTTCTACACGACTTCATTCAACGCAATACTCAAGTAAACATAAAACTCTGACTAGTTCGAATCTCAAAGGATACTACAGTGAAGACCCTGAAAAAAAAACTAAACGGGTATTATAGCAACGTTGTAATTGCAACAGTTTCTAACCAATGTAGTGGAAACATATGTAGGTCAATATTAAGCTGTAATTAAATCTAAATGTAAATTAAAAGGCATGAAATGGTACTTCATCATGCTCCTTTACAAGCAGAACACCGAAGGAATGGTACAGGCATGGGGGAGGGAGGGGTAGCGAAGAGAGGTAATGGGTGTGAGTATGAGGTAAGTGGAAGAGAGATAAAGAGGAAAGGGAAAGAGAGGTGATGATTTGGAAAAGAAGGGCTTAAAGGAAGAGACCTGCACACACGCGTATTCGTACACAAGCACCACATACGCGCATGCGCACGCACAAACATGTTATTACGCATTCTGTGCCCGAATATGAGAAAGGAAATCGAGACAATACAACTACATTCGACAAAAAAACAGAAACAAATGAAACGATTCTACCTGGTTACAAGATCAAAAGAAACAATAGCGAAATTCTAGCGAACTACATCTTATCACGTTACCAAATGACATACTTGTCAGGATAGTTCTAGATACGCAAAAAGACCCGCGATGCATTAACCATTAAAGCAAAATAAGCGTACGGCATCAAGGGAAGGGGAAGTGATAAATGGTTTACGACTGTATACCACTGAGCTGATGTATGCTACTCTTATAACATATATATATATATATATATATATATATATATATATATATATATATATATATATATATATATATATATATATATTTATATATATATATATATGATTTGAAGGCGATTTGATTGCTATTTCTAGCAGACTCCTCCTCCGGCTGTGTTACCGGTGATAAAATATTTATGTGTCTCTTATTACAAGGTATCCGTCGATACACCTCACAGATCCCCAACTGAACAAAATTTAAGGGAAAAACATATGGTCGGTGAGGAGTTAGGCACTCCCAGAAGGATGTGTGTGTGTGTGTGTGTGTGTGTGTGTGTGTGTGTGTGTGTGTGTGTGTGTGCGTGTGCACAGTTGCTCACAGTTTCTCACAGATCCAGGTTGCCGTTGGTCAGAGAGTTTTGGTGGAGATCTCAACCAAAAATCTCCGACGAACGGCAACCTGAAACTGTAACAGTTTTTGTCATGTCTTTCTAACTTTATTCACAAAGCATGTTACTCTGCCTCCGGTATTCGAGTACTGTTTCTTCCACCTTGCTTCACATCTACGCGCTTACTCTGGTATATATATATATATATATATATATATATATATATATATATATATACACACACACACATATACCTTACAAAACTATACACATATGTTTGTGCGTATGCGTGCGTGCGTGCGTGCGTGCGTGCGTGCGTGCGTGCGTGCGTGCGTGCGTGCGTGCGTGCGTGCGTGCGTGCGTGCGTGCGTGCGTGCGTGCGTGTATATGTAACATGTGTGAAATGGCAACAGTTTCTTCAGCCAGGAAACGAAACTGAATCGTTTGACCCGGATTGGGGGAGGTGTCGTAATATCTAACTCTCTCGGCGTTTGCATCAACACGAGCGAATCGTGAAGGCAGCCAGCCATGGGACGCCAAGTGTTAGGTTACAAGATAAGTTGTTGCTGTTGTTGTTGTTGTTGTTGTTGGTGGTGGTGGTGGTGGTGGTGGTGGTTTTGGTGGTGGTGGTGGTGGTCATCCTAGATCTCTGGCACGTCTGAAGCCATGGGAACTCCCCAGCCGGACATTATTCAACTTTGCTACTCTGCATTTACGAACAAAGAAGCCAGATTTGACATGTTTCAACAGAATCTGATTCAGAATGACCCTTAGAACCATTTGCTCGACATCGGAAGACATCAATAATCATAAAATTAGAGGTTGGACCAACCTGAAACCAAGGGTGAAAAACAACATTATTTGAGTAACGAAAATGAAGTGGCACACTTGGTGTGTTGTGGCGCGCTTTATTTGCTACGGCCATAATACGGAGAGTCAAGTGTTAAGAAGAGTCATGTGCTAAAGAGAGTCAAGTGTTGAGATGAGTCAAGTGCTAAAGAGAGTCAAGTGTTAAGCAGTGATGAGTGAAATGTTACAGAAAAAAAAAATCAGAGTTTAAGTGGAAACTGGTGTTTTAATTAGGAAGGAAATAAGACGAGATATAATTAGCCAACAGCAAAATGTGAGAAACTGATAAAAGGTTGTACGAGTGGTGTGGGTTGAGGGTCTCTTTAGATAAATACCAGGATGGATGGCAACGGTTTTATCAGGCAACTTTAAAGGAAACTCCTAATTGGAATTCAAATGAATTTTACATAATCTAAAGGCTGACGCGAAGTTCATGAATATACAGAATGCCTCGTGCTAAGCATTAAAAATTAGATAAGTTTTTATAACAAAACGCCAGGAGAGGATCTGCCGTGGATTTACTTGTCTTTCTTCATCAATAACAACTGGACAGACAGGCGCGACACATTCGTCCATCCGTCTTCTCCACCTAATATTCTTGGAAGTGTCGTAAGAGAAGAGTCTTCGGGCATCTCCTTTATAGGGTACAGTCAGAAGCAGCCGTCATTAGATGTTCCGGATGGGTTCTCAAATGTGACCAACTGAAACTGAAAATTTATCGAACCCTTTCGTTCTTGATCTACCCTTAGGTCCTCCGTCAGTCAGCTCGACTTGAAGAATCCGTTTTGCGATTCCCTGCTGCGACATTTTAATCACATGTCTGTAGTACCGGAGCTGTGACTTGTCAATGCGGAGAAGTAGCGGTTCGGCCCCGAGAAACATCTCCGGAAAAGAGCAACAAGCTGATCTTCTTCAACGCCCAACGTCTACCCAAGAACGTCGGCGCACTTTTCCTCCGCTAATCCTCTATAAAAAGCTAAAGTGGACGTTCCACCTCACCAAGCAAGCTTGATGGGCTCCGGCCATGCAACAGGTTGTACTGGGTCACATGTTAACAGCAGCGCTTGTGTGGGAGGTGGGGGTGGGGGCGTGTATGTATGGGAAACCGAGGGGTCTCCAGTGTCAACTTTTCTCGTTCTTTCAGAAACTCTAGGTTTTGATTTGAAGGTGAGTTGGCTACTGTTTCTAGCATGTCTGGTGATCGCTTAGAGGTGCTACTAACTGGTTTCTAGTCGACTGTAGGTGACCTAAATCTTCTGTTTATTGCTATAGAACTCAATACTGCTTCGGTTAGCGCTTATTTGACAGGAGGAGGCTGGAGGCCATAAATCACTCGGGTTTACTATTTCAAAAATGTGATTTTCTGACTGGATTTTGGTAAGAATTACGGCATAAACTGTGTAGGCGGGAGAGAGAGAGAGGGAGAGAGAGGGAGGGAGAGAGAGAGGGAGAGAGAGAGAGAGAGAGAGAGAGAGAGAGAGAGAGAGAGACATAGACAGACAAAGACGGAGAGAGAGACAAAGACAGACAGACAAGAAGAAAGACAAGGAGGAGGGAGGAAAAGTTCATGCACGCGTGTGTAGAGAGGGGGAGTGTGAGAGGTAGGGAGGAAGAGTGCTGGTACGTGTGGGAGTGTGGGGGCGGTGAGAGTGTGTGTGCGTGTGCGTGCAGGGGGTGAAGGAGAGAAGAGAAGACAAGGAGGGAAAGTCCGTGTACGTCCGTGTGTGAGAGAGAGAGAAAGAGAGAGAGGGAGACAGACAGACAGAGTGGGAGGGAGAAAGAGAGATAGAAAGAAAGGGGGAGAGAAAGAGAGAGAGAGGAAGAGGGAGAGAAAGCGTCAGAGTTAGAGAGACAGAGATTGGGAAAGAGAAGGAATGTTTGTGTGTGTGTGTGTGTGTAAATGTGATATTTAGAGTGTGATGCAAAAAGATGTTTCTCCATGTAAACTGGAGCGAGAGAGAGAGGGGGGCGAGATGGAAAGAGAGAGAGAGAGAGAGAGAGAGAGAGAGAGAGAGAGAAAGTTAGAGAAAGAGAAAGAAAGACTGAAAGGGAAAGATACAGAAGCAGATAGAGAACTAGAGGGAGAGGAGGGGAGGGAGGGAGGGAGGGAGGGGGAGGGAGATTGATAGACTTGGAGCAAATTAGAAAAATAGAAAGGATTCGATGATCTGCTAGAAATAGTACGAAATCCCATTTGAATCACGCCATCAAGGAAGGACATAGTAGATCGTGTAGCGTTAGATGAATATGACAAAAAACGGGATGGTCAAGGATTTTGATCGCAGGTCTACGTGATCGCATTCGTATATGGGGGGGGGAGATAAGAGGGAGGGAAGTAGAGAATGGGAGAAGGAGGGGTAGGGTTGGAAAGAGAGAGAGAGAGAGAGAGAGAGAGAGAGAGAGAGAGAGAGAGAGAGAGAGAGTGGAGGTGGCTGAGACAGTCAATGTGTGCACGCGCGCATGTGTGCACGTATGGAAAGAAAAAAGAAAGATTGTGGTGCGTACGTTTGTGAATGTGTGTGTGTGTGTGTGTGTGAAAGAGAAAGGCATGGATATGAGTGAGAGTGATAGAAAGGAAGAAACACACACTCCCCCCTCTCTCTCTCTCTCTCTCTCTCTCTCTCTCTCTCTCTCTCTCTCTTTCTCTCTCTCTCTCTCTATCACCACGTATTTATGCTGTATTTTTTTATCCTATTTTTGACAAGCAAACGTAAAGAGATTTACTTATCCAACGACCATTTTCCCAAAATTGTTAATGTTGTTGTTGTTTGTTGTTGTTTTATCTTAGCTATGATCTAAAACATTCCAACTATAATCATACGGCCATTCTGTCTTATTTTTATTTTTTCCTTGGGCATAGTCTACCCCGGACTACCTTGTCCAATGTGCTAGTTTTCAAAACGCTAGGTGTAGCTTGAGAAAGATTCACCAGTTCTGGTCGTTGAATTTTATTTGTTTCACTCAGAGGCTGTGGTTATGCTGGGACTCTGAAGTTATATATAGTAGATGGAACAGGGACAACTGACGAAGGGATATACTCTTTATGTTTCATGTCTCGTTTCTCTGTTTTTTTTTTTTTCGTTATTCGAAAAAGTTCGTTTTCTGTTTTCGTTTTTGTTTTCGTTTTCATAAAACAATTATATATAATTGCGAATAAATCACAATTATAACGGAGAGGGTTGCAAAAACCCTTACATCTCTAGAAACAGCAGTCAAGGAATGGCTGTGTGGTAAGTAGCTTGCTTACCAAATCACATGGTTCCGGGTTCAGTTCCACAGTGTGGCACCTTGGGCAAGTGTCTTCTATTATAGCCTCGGGCGAACCAAAGCCTTGTGAGTGGATTTAGTATACAGAAACTGAAAGAAGCCCGTCATATATATATACATATATATATGTATTATGTGTATATGTATGTGTGTCTGTGTTTCTCCCCCCCCCCCCCCTACATCGCTTGACTATCGATGTTGGTGTGTTTAGATCGGGTGCCTGAATAACACCCCATAGCTTCATCGGGGTCTTTTGGACATATTTGTCCATATAAATCAGTAATGACCTTCGCAGTGGTAATGTCTCCCCCTCTATATTACACAAATGTAATTCTTTTTATTGCAAATAAATTGCACTTAATGTTCGAGGCTCCGACGAAGCGACAGGATGCTTTCCAGGCGCTCAACTATGGGTCCACTGCATCTTATACCAGAAACAGCCGTAGGGAATGGCGTTTGAAACATAATATCATTGGTTTTCCTGTGTCACCTCTTTTCCTTATTACCACTCTGTACTCGTCTAACGTTGTATTCGGAAACATACGTATGCTGAGTTCTACACCAGGTCATTTGTCTCGCAACGACTAAGCGAATATTAAAATGTGTGTGTATATCAGTGAGTGTGTATGTATCAGTGAGTGTGTGTACATTATACACACGTCATATAATGTATATGTGAAAACAGAGGAGTGTCGTTAAAGCTAACCTTGCTAACGTGTCATTAGATTTGCACCGAACCGAACCTAGGTCAGCGAATATCTACTGACACCTCTTATTATTGATAAGTAGGAACAGATTCAAGCAAATTATGCTAAATGTTTCAACAAAGAGTGAAAGGAGAGATAGAACGGATCGGTAGACAAACAGAAAGATAAATAGAGAGAGAGAGGGAGGTGAGAAGAAGAAGTTACAAAGCGAGATTTTAACCTTTAACAATTTATCAGCTTTCAAAGAAGACAGCAGCGAATCAAGGATTAATGTAATCTTAATACATTAAGGAAGTAAACAAAGGGAGAGAGAGAGAGAGAGAGAGAGAGAGAGAGAGAGAGAGAGAGAGAGAGAGAGGGAGAGAGAGATAGAGAGTGCAAGATTCAGCTCCGTGTAAAGGGTACATCCAGGGGAAAGGAGGAAGGGGTAGAATTAACCTAGATTGTAGTTTCAAGAAATTATTGAGGTCAAAGGTTTGGGACAAATTACGGTTTTTTTTTTATATTCGTTTAACAGTTTGTAATATATTTAAAGAAAGGTAGAATTGGTCGATAGTGAACCGAAAAACCGAAAATAATAATGGTTTTTTAATCTAGTCACAAGGCATCGTTGCTATTATATGGACTGAAGCCTGCTTATTTAATTGAACCCCGGAAGGAAAAGATACTAAGTTGAACCTGGTAGGATTTGAACTATGTATGCATAAATATATTTGAGTCAGTGTGGGTGGGTGTGTGTGCGTGTGTTCCTAGTAGAAAATTTATAATAATTAAAAAATAGAAGAGATATACATACATACATGCACACATACAAACATATATACATACATACATGCATACATACATTCACACAAACACACAATTGTAGTCAATGTTTATGACAAAGAAAGAAAGAAAGAAAGAAAGAAATAAAGAAATAAAGAAAGAAAGAAACAGATTGAAAGAGAGAGAATGGGGTTGGGTGGTGATAGGTTTATAAGGAATTTAAGTGGAAATTCTTGAACAGCTCAGTGGTTGGATTAAGCGATTTTTGTGTATGAGGTATAATTACATTTGATATATGTCAAGGAGATAAGGGTGCGTGTGTCATTGTCTCGCTCAACTCTGAGAGCGGGTGGCTACCCCTTTATCCAGTGCAGTAACTGACGCGCTGGATTGCAGATGTGGAAGTCAGCTGCCCAGCGGATGTTAATATAAAACTAAAGACAAGCGAAAAAGAAAATACCTACACTAAATCTACAGTTACTCTACCCAGATTACAAGTTCAGGTTTATACCTGTAATTATTGGGACCCTGGGATATGCAACGCACTACCTAAAAACCAATCTTGAGAAATTAAGCTTCTCAAAACCAGAAAGGAGAAAGATGATTCGAAGACTACATATCTAATCTATAAGAAACACACTTAGCAACCAGATGGCGTCGGGTTCAGTCTCTCTGAACAAACCCCCAGATCGACTAATGCCCTGTGAAGGAATTCGATAAGTGGAAACCACGTAGAAATCCGTTGCAATGGGGCATCTTCAGATTCAGTAAATAATATACAAAAACAATAACAAACAAACAAAAAATTCGTCAGATATGTCATTTGGAAGTCTTGACTTCAAAATATGACTAATAACAAATTATAAACTATCTATTTTATGGCATCCAACCATTTTGTAATTAATTCTTCACAAGAAGTTCGCTAACACAGCTGGGCATGACGAGCGGGGGAACGCCGAAACAAAAAGTTTAAGAACTTTTACTTTGAGGCAGCGGTTCTCAACCATATTTTATCTGTAGAACCTTTTGATCATTATTTCATTCTGCTAGACCCCCACCTCCGCTCCATCAACAACCATTCGGTGTTTAAAAATTAGTTTTATAGAAACTTCGCTCAAAATTTCTATTTTGCTTTTCCTACATTCCCTTGTGTAGGTTGAACCAAGTAAAACGGTAGACAAAGAAACCTAGTTGTTTCTTGCAATATTTACCAATAAATACATCTAAAGTAAGGGTTCTCAACCAGTTTTTATCTATGGACCCCTTTCATTACTATTTCATTCTGGTAGATGTGTGTGTGTGTGTGTGTGTGTGTGTCTGTGTGTAAGAGAGAGAGACAAAGTGAGAGGAGAAGGGAGGGCGTATATGTGACGATTGGGGTCCTTGTAGAAGGTGTTTAAATATTTGTTGATCCCCAGCTGGAGACAGTTGTGTTCCATTAGGCTAATGAAACGCACGGAAAAGTATGGGGTAAGTCAGAAAAAAAGAAATAGCGAGCCGAAGGTTCAAGTGGGCGCCTCTCTGTGAATACAGGCATACATATGGATATGGATGTGTATATATATGGATATATATATATATATATATATATATATATATATATATATGCATATACATGCATGTATATATGCATGTATACGTGCGTAGGTACAAACTTTTCTTGAAGCGTGCGTCACGCAACGGTAATATATGGGAAAAGGACGCTGTTGCTTCCCTCCTCCTCCTCCATCTTCCCCCCATCCATCCATCCATCCTCCTCCTCCCTCCCTCCCTCCCTCTATAACCACACATTGCTGAAGCCCGTTGGCTCGGCTTATTTAACAAAGGCTGAGTCCCCCAGCATCAGTCATCAGTCACTCTTTATCACTTTCGCTGTTTCTCTTCATTCAACTATTCTCTCTCTCTCTCTCTCTCTCTCTCTCTCTCTCTCTCTCTCTCTCCCTCACTCCCTCTCTTTCTTTCTTTCTCTCTCTCTCTCTCTCTCTCAATTTATCTACCTATCTAATTATCTCCCACCCTCAACTTTTTTCTATTTACTCCCCCCCTCTCTTTATTTAACAATTACCTCCGTCAGCACCACCTCTCCCCCTCCTCCTCCTCCTCCTCCTCCTCTTCCTCCTCCTCCTTCAGCTCTTTTTTTCTTCCTCTCCCTTTTTAGCCAACATCCATTCATCGAATCTCTAACCTTTTTCTCTCATCCTTGCTTCTTCTTTAGTGAAAAACAACAGCGGAACAGAACTGAACTGTTTGTCATTCAATCGGGTGTGAGGTAAAAAGAAGAAGAAAAAAAAAGAACAATAACAAAACAAGACAAAAGTCTAGCAGGATGTTAAAGCAGAATTTGACTTAATTGGAGTGCGACGGTGGATCGACTTTTATTAACTCCTTCACAACAAATCTCATGGACGACATATTAACTCATTCATATCCGATTTGAACTTTTTAAACTTCCAAACATGCAACCATAAACACTTTGGTATAAACTGCTCAAAACTCGAAACTTGGAAACAGTAGCTTTTATGGAGAGAACTTTGTAATGTGTTCTTTGAAAGGAAATTCTTCATGCAACATCGAATAACTATGGAGAGAAAAATCTACGCAGAATCTCACCTTTGGTAATTACTTCTCTTTTTTAAGAAAACAAAAATGTTTTGATACTCGACCCGTCCACTTCGAGTCTTGGACTTCTGTTAATCTTTTGTTACCGGACCTGTTCAATGTAACTAACGACAGTCAATCTTTTCCACGTTGACCTCTGTCAGTTTTTTTGTTCAATTTGACTGACCATAGCCAAACTTTTGGCACCGGACCTGTACATTTTGACCCCTATTGAATGTGACTGACCACAGTCAGAATTTTCATACTGGACCTGGACCTGTACAATCTTTCGTTACCGGACCTATTCAATGTGATTGATCACAGTCAAACTTTTGACACTTGACCTATCCAGATTGACTGTTACCAGTTTGACATTTTCTCATACCGTGGACATACATATTCATTTTGACGTCTATCGAGCATTTTATAACGGAACTGTCTACTATAACCACTGTGAGTATTTCAATGCCGAGGACATATCTAGTTTGACAGTCGTCATTTTTTTAAACTGACCTGTCCAGTTTGACTTGTCAGTCAAATAAAGGAACTTATCAAATTTGGCCATGACTTGTTTCTTTTTGACCAACTACTACCATTTAGATGAATGTTTTCTAAACGTAAGTAAATTAATACTTTTTTCGGCTTATTGTTTCTGAAGAATCAGATTGTGTTCAATAGCGATGTATTGATGAATGCATTCAATATAGAGATGATTTGTATTGATTTTATATTATCTGCTTTACCAATATTAGGTATTCTGTATTAAGTTACGTATTATTACACACACACACACACACACACACACACACACACACACACACACACACACACACACACACACACACACACACACACACTTGTGTGCGTGCGTCCGTGCGTGTATATGTATGTGTACATGTACACACATACACACACCCATACGGAAATACATATGTATGCACATGTAAATATATATGTATATATATTTGTGTGTATGTATACATGTATTTATATATAAGTATATATATATATGTATATATATATATATATATATATATATATATATATATATATATATATATATATATATATATATATATATATATATAATGTATATGTATATTTGTATATGTACATATATTTATATATGTATTTTTGTTTATATATATATACATACATATACGCATTGATGCATGCACGCATGCATACATACATACATACATACATACATACATACACACATACACTTTCTTAACCAGCGGATGCGTTCTGAAAATCCGAACGAACCACGTTTGCAGCTCCAATCCAGTTACAATTATTAAACCGCTGTAATTTCCTTTCTGGATATTTCACGGTCAATGCCGGATTCATGGATCCATTTTAATAACAAACCTCCTTCTTGCTCCCTGCCATACTCACATTTGTAGTGTTTATGTTATCGTTAAACTACAAAACGCGTTGGGATTATTCTTTATGATCAATATGAGTTATTCGCTTTCTGTTGTACTGTGTAACCCCGTTACATGTTTAAGAACTGAATGAAGCCTACTCACTCAGTGAGTATTGTTGAGGGTGGGTGACGCCTTCGTAGTTATATCAAAAGCATAGGATACTGGGAAGAACAACCTGTTCTCATACATACATATATATATATATATATATATATATATATATATATATAGATAGATAGATAGATAGATAGATAGATAGATAGATGTATATATAGACATCTATCTATCTATCTATTAGATATCTATCTATCTATATATGTATATGTGTGTATATATATATATATATATATATATATATATATATATATATGTGTGTGTGTGTGTGTATGTATCTATCTATATCTATCTATCTATCTATCTATCCATCCATCCATCCGTCCGTCCGTCTCTCTGTCTATCTATCTATCTATCTATCTATATATATATATATATATATATATATATATATATATATATAAATGCTGTCTTTCAGTGCCCTTCTATGTTAATCTGTTGTATAGAAACTATTATGCAATAAGCTTCGTTCTTTTTACTGAGCGACGCAAAGGAAAAAATATACGTAGTGTACCACAGAAGGTCACCAACACACAGAAAGGAGTAACTGCTTGGTTGGCAGATTTTGCTGGAAGTAATAACCAAATTTCCCTCAAATCACACCCTACTGTCTTAAAGAAAAAAGAAAAAGGCCTAGCTTAGTAATGAAGTACTTGAGGGAGGGTGGGGGCTTCATATTGGGAAAATAAACGTAATGGTCACGACTGGATTGTCTTTGATTGTAAATCTGCTCGATCGGGGCTAACGTGGGTCTAAATTATTGTTGCAGCAGCAGCAGCAGCAGCAACAACAATAGCAACACATTTAGATTCGGTAGCAAAAGCAGCTTCCCAAAGGTTAAGCTTCCGGTTGGAATCTAGCAACTATTCCAGCTCTTATCTGTTGCTGATCCCCTCGGTAGGGTCCAACATGACCCACATTAGGGAGCTACTCTTCACTTGTCTAGAACAAAACTACTACTGCTGTTGATATTTATATATATATATATATATATATATATATATATATATAGAGAGAGAGAGAGAGAGAGAGAGAGAGATAGAGAGATAGAGAAATAGACAGAGAGATAGACACCTCACTGCCTTCGACCATCCAGCCTCCCAGCCTCCCAACCACTCAACCCCCCGCTCATTTATCTCCACAAGACGATTTAATTCTCGGGCAAACATTAATTTAAAACCCATTAGCACACTCTACCGTGTCCTATCTGTTTTTCTTCTTCTTTACTACTCTCACGCATACATCCTGAGCATTCAAAACTTGCTCGCTGTGTGAGCCACCTCCAAGTTACGAGCCTACCCCACATGCACCTGTTTCTTCAACGGACTTCATAACAACAAATATATAAAAACACCTCGTACACACACACACACACACACACACACACACACACACACACACACACACGCACGCACGCACGCACGCACGCACACACAATTGTCTTTTTCCTCAGTTTCTCCAACAAGAACATAAAGGAAACCTTGGTCGCAGAATAGCTGCCAAAACAGCTAAGATGATCGGGTAAATACCCTTAGAAGACGGAAAAGAAAGTGGCCAGCTAGGTGCCGCAGAAAATCGAACCCTTACCTCTCGAATTCCGGCTGAGCGCTCACTAAGCACTTCAAAGTTTGCTTATAAAGATGTTCTCACCAACAAAGGTTTGGCTGACTTGTGGCATTTGCATCAAACTTGTGACGTCATAATTCTTTTATACTCTAGGCACAAAGACCGAAATTCTGGTGGAAGGGGCCAGTCGATTAGATCGACCCCAGTATGCAACTGGTACTTAATTTATCGACTTCGAAAGGATGAAAGGCAAAGTCGACCTCGGCGGAATTTGAACTCAGAACGTAAAGACAGACGAAATACCGCCAAGCATTTCGCCCGACATGCTAACGATTTTGCCAGCTCCTCGCCGCCTTACTTGTTACGTCATGACTGCGGCTGAATTGGCAGCATCGGTAGCGCTTCACACTATTTGTTGCAACTCTTTATGCTCTGAGTTCAAATCCCGGGCAAGCCAACTTTACCTTTTATCCTTTCAGTCTAAGGACAGTGGATTGGCGGAACTGTAAGAGCGTTTACCTTGATGCCATTCGGTATTTGCTCCGTCTGTTTATGGTCTGAGTTCAAATCTCGCCCTGGTCAACTTTACCTTTCACCCATTCGGGATCGATGAAAATAGTACCAATCTAAGGTGGTGGATTGATAGAACTGCAAAAACGTCAGATCGGATACTTTACGGTATGAGTTCAAATCCGGCAATGACCTACGTAACCGGTAGACTTAGCCAGTCGCCTGATTGAACAGCACTACTCGGCACCTTGGATGTCTTTAGAGGAGACCACTCTGTTGCAGGCATTCAGGCCCGGCTCTCGGTTTCAGGATATCTTCCTCTTTCCCTCCCACCTGTCTCAGAGACCCTGTAGCGAATTATGTGCACAGCCTCCCCCCCCCCTGACTAAACGATAAAACTAACAAGAAGAAAAAGTCATTCGACCACGCCTGCCTGCAGAGAAATACGCGTGCACATGTGTGCATGCATTAGCTTGCAAAGGTGTATCAATACCAACGGGTTAAGAGGGAGACACGCGGCAGCTGTTGCTGTCGTCTGCATTATTAAGGGATTTACGGACG
>NC_142952.1:1629966-1682466 GCF_046866305.1 Octopus bimaculoides
TTAAGTCTGGATAAACTTCGTCAAAATAATATTTGTAACAGCATCAAATGGTCGCAGGATTATTTTTCGGTTTCTTTTTATAGCATTGAAATAAATCACCTTATGTATGTATGTATGTATGTATGTATGTATGTATGTATGTACGTACGTACGTATGTATGTAAGTAAAAACAAAATCTGAAAATATTGAGGGGAGGGGCAGTAATTTAAGAGTGTTTTGTGAGAGGGAACTGTGGGCAAAGTTTCTAGTAAATAATGGGTTAATTTTGAAGTAGATACCAAATATAGGTTGGTCATTAATTGTATAGACAATTCTCAGGCACTGCAAGACAATGAAGAACAAGGTTGAGAAGGTAACTACAGAAAACTTGAAAAGCATTTATCATTTAAAATCCTTTTGACATACATCAAGCTTCGACATCCTGATAAGTCATTCGTAAGAGTGAGAATCGTGTACTTGATAAGAGCACAAACTGTTGTCACTGACAAAAATAAAACACATCCTCTACACTATTTCATATTCAACTAATTTTAATCAATTTAGATTTCAGAATTGTGCCCCTTGCATTTCTTGACCATTATTAATAACCAAATGCTTTCTCTTCGTTGCTGGTGAAATTTTAATTAATTACAGTTCACCACATTACGTCAGTTATCACTCATTTTAATAATCGTTGTAAACAAATTTATATTCAATCTTAATTAATTTCAATAAATTTAAATACAGGATTTTCTCCCTTGCATTTTTTTATCAGATTTAATTTTTAAACAAATGAACTTTTCTCCTCATTACGAGTGAAATTTTAATTACAGTCGACCACTTTACGTTGGTTATTATCCATTCGAATAATCGCTGTACAGCACTTTATTTAATATTTAATTAATTTTAATCAATTTAAATCTCCCCCCCCCATTTTAATAATCCCTGTAAGCAGCAGAGGCACAGTATCATAATTCAGAAATATTCCGTTTCCAGGGCTGAGGTCGGGCTCTCCTCAGAAAACAAGAAACTACTCTAATTCTTTGTTGTAAGTGTGCACTAACGGCCGCACAAGTCAATGCATGACTTGCTCAAAGTATTTCTCCAGCAAAGTCGCGACTGGAACAAGTAAAATAATGAAAGAGCTTCAGAATAAATTTACGATTGTAGCGTTTCTGATTTAGAACGCAATGTAGGATGTCGATTACGAAACAAAGGAAGCTTAATTTGGTTCAGGACAATACACAAGGCTAAAAACAAACTATTGTTTATTATAAAAATTTCTATTGTTTATTATAGAAGCTGGGCTAAGGCGGCGGGCTGGCAGAGACGTTAGCACGCCGTGGGACAACGCTTACTGGCATTTCGTCCGCCCCCTACGTCCTGAGTTCAAATTCCGCCTAGATCGACTTTACCTTTCATTCTTTCGGGATCGATAAATTAAGTACCAGTTGTGTACTGGTTCGATCGAATCGACTGGCCCCCTCCCCCTAAAAAATTTCGGGTCTTGTGCTTAGAGTAGAAAAGATTATAGAAGCTGGGCTTAAGGTGGCGAGCAGGTTGAATCGTTAGAGCGCCGGAAGAAGAAAAAAATCAATGCTTTACGCCATTCGTCTCGGCTCTTCATGTTCTGAGTTCAAATCCTGCTCAGGTCTACTTTGCTTTTCATCCCTTCATTTCGTCTGGCGTGCAACGTGTGTGTGTGTGTGTGTGTGTGTGTACGTACGTACGTAAATGTATACGTATATATGCATATGTATATGTACGTACGTATGTATACATATGTATTTTGGTGTGTGTACGAGGGTGTCTCCCTATATTAATAATCCATGACTTACACACACATTACTCAAAGTTTCACAGACATAAAAGCTTATTTATGAGCGTCCACAGTTTAGGGACAACCGAGAATTACCCTTAAAACGGTAATGACGGCTCAAAAGAATCCATATTTATTTGAATAAATGGAGATCTAATTCGTTTGAACAATATGTGTAAATATCCGAAATAACTAAATGGACAATACAGTCACTAGAATTAATTATTTGCACAAGAATACAATAGTCTTGGTAGAATATGAACAAATGAGTCATTATGTTACGATCTTCAACGAATGGCGTCATTAAAGAACATGTTCGCGCACGTTTTCAGTGCTTCTGTAAAGTGAGGTACTCATATTAGGCTGTCTGTGAACATGAACGTCTCGTCCCTCGCAAATGGCTGTTTTAAAATAGCTGTCTTATTACCTTTACTATAAAATTGAATGCGGAAGTAAACCAATAAATTTAAACAAAATATCACATTGTTTGGCCCTCTCGATTTGAAACTGTGGGGAGATTATGATATTTCCTCTAAATTGAATACATTTCAATGAAAACTCTTTCCACAACTACAGCAACCGAAGAATTTTATTGATTTTATTTATTTTTTTAAAGTATCCAATATAAAAAAAAAAAGAAAAAGAAAATGTTTGCTCTCTCAGAAGTCATTACACCAACGTAAAGCGTGGATTGTGATTCATTCTGACAATCAGAAAAATAAACGAAAAATAAAGAAACAAAACAATTGTTGAATTAGAGGAGTATTTCTCAAGTATTTTCCATTGAATTTTATTCAACGAGAGGCGAGGCAATCGGAACACCGGAATAGAAGTCCTTTCTCGCATCAATAAACCTAAACGAGCATTCAGGTACATTAACTGTACTACATTTTCTAACTTATTTACCTCACAAATAATCTCCCTCCCCCCCCCCCTCTCTCTCTCTCTCTCTCTCTATCTATCTATCTATCTCTCTCTCTCTCTCTCTATCTCTCTATCTATCTATCTATCTATCATAATTAAAATTAAAATTTAATGTGTCAAGCGATAATGTCTTTTACAGTTCTACCTTTTCGAATACGATATCACGATGTTACTTAAGTGATACTGATTTCAGAAAATGAAGTTTATATACGAGATACGTTTATATATATATATATATATATATATATATATATATATATATATATATATATATATATATATATACGCACACATACACGTACGTACGAACGAACGTACGGATGCATGCATGCATATGAGTATGTATGTCTATATGATATGTGTGCGTACGCGGAGTGTCTCTTTGTATTAAGTCTACGACTAACATCCGCGTTATCCAAAGTTTTACAGACATAAACGGAAGCGCGATCTCTCAAATTCCTTCATTTGAAGTTGTAAGACAGCCACGAATCCTAAAAATAGGGAGATTGTCTTTGGAGGATCTACAAGAATCTGTTCCTTTGAGCCAGACCATGTTGTAACTTTATTCAGCTGTGTGTATACATGTGTGCATGCGTGTGTGTGTGTGTGTATATATATATATATATATATATATATATATATACGACAGGCTTCTTCCAATTTCCATCTACCGAAATCTGAACCTTTGAAAGCGGTGGTCCGCATGGCAGCAATCCGTTGGCTTAAAGCAGTTAAAATATATTCTCACAATGTTGCGAATTTTTCACTAACACAACACTCAAAGTTGAGGGGAGGTCAAGTTTAAGAGACATCACTCAACCTTTTCCTACTTGAGGCTAACCTCAAAACCGTTCGGATAGCCAACCTTGAATTAGAAAGAAAGGGCCTGGTTGGGTTTAGGAAAAACCCAATTGTAATTGAAGTTTTATATCAGTCAAGTATAATCTCCGTTTGAAGAAGCATTTCAAGTGCCTTTGTTTTCTTTCTTTATTATACAACAAAAAACACAGTGTGTGTGTGGGGGGGGTTACATACGCAAACACACGCGAATATATAATAACATAGTGGATTACGCAGTCACACACACACACACACGCATGTACAACAGCATACACGTACATTCATACATGCAGACACTAGTGGATTACACACATACACACACTCATAGATATACACGTGCATACACATACATACATGCACACGCGTACATACACACACATATATATAGACACATACATATACACATATACTGAAATACTGATGCACTACGTACACACGTATTTACAGACACACACACACACAAAACATAGTGAATGACACTTACACAAACACATATTAACACAGTGAAGGACGGACACACACACACACACACACACACACACACACACACACATGCACACTTATGTCGATACTAACTTTAACTTCCATCCTTTCGAGGTCGATAAAATAAAGTACCAGTCAAGTACTGGGGACGATGTTACTGACTAACCTCCCCGCCCACCACTCCAAGTTGCTGGCCTCGTGTCAAACTAAGAAAGAGTTATTATTCACGCATACTAAACTGCCAACCGTTTTTTATAAAGTTACCTGACTATTGGTTCGCTTTGAACAGAGGCCACGATGTTGTATGCCATGGGGCCAGGTCTCCGGTTGGAGAACATAAATGTGAGATGTGATTTATTTCTCCCTGACAACCAACAAAACTATGACAACCACTATAATCACCGTCACCACCACCACCACCACCACCACCACCGCCACCACCAATTTCACTGGTTATCGTGGCCCTGCCCTATTATAAGGACATAAGCACTTTCCTTATTCCCCACCCCCCTCTGACTAAGCAATGACAACAACAACAACAACTAAGACAACACTAGTAGCAACTACAATAATAATAACAATGATGACGATGATGATGATGACGATGATGACGACTATGGTAACAACAACAACGATAAAAGCGGTGCTGCCCCATCCATCATCTCAATTGTTTTATCTTTTTTTTTCTTATTTTGCTTCGATTTTTTCCCCTTAACAGATGCTTTTGTTTGGTGATCGCCACCTGACTCCCGCTCTCATAATCATACTTTTGTTTCCTGCCCTCCATTCACCCTCCCCCTCTCTCTCTCTGCCTCACTCCCATACATACATACATATATATATATATATATATATATATATATATATATATATATATACAAACTTAGGTATTGGCTGCACAGAATGTCTTTGTGTCGATTACTGTGTATATTCCATGTTTACAACACTGTGACAACGTTAGTCATGCTGGTTACGAACTCATTGCAAAATGTTAGTTGAAACAAAGCCAGTATGAGTCACTCTGTCAAGTCACCCTCAACTTTCCAATGTCTTGTTGAACGTATACTTATGTGATTGCAGCTTTCGTTGCTTCTGTTTATTTTTTTTTCTTCCAGTCAATCACAGACATACGTACATACATGCATATATATATATACACACATGCGGACACACGGGCACACACACACACACACACACACATATATATATATATAATAGTGTTTGTGAGTAAATCTACATACGTATATATATATATATATATATATATATATATATATATATATATATATATATAGTTGAAATTTACAGAAAAACAAAAGACGAAGACAAGTGTATAAACAACAAACAGGTGTATTAGTTTGACGCTCGGGAAACTGAGAACGACTTTTACGTTTCGAGCCGACGCTCTTCAGCAGAAAGGAGCACGTGGAAATAAACAGAGAGAATAAAAAATAACTTGTGGACTATACATATATATATATATATATATATATATATATATATATATATATACGTGCATATATATATGTTTATATATATAATTATATGCATACAAGCACATGTATATATACTTACACCTATATATACATACACAAACTTATGCCTAAAAGAGAGATAAGGAGAGTGTTTATTATAAACACAGATAAATGTCTATTAACTTTAATATACTAAATTAATGAATTCGTAGAAACGCCAAGTAGAAACACTTATGAGGGAAGAAAACGCTCAGATCAGACAATGACTAATATTTTTTCATCTTGCTTTATCTAAAAGTCCGGGGTCAGCTCCTCAGCGAATGAAATCACTTATGATATTGAGAGAGAGAGAGAGAAAGGGGTAGCAGACGAGAGGGTCATTATAGATAGAGTCATCTATTAGTGTTAATATGTTTAATTAATGAATTCATGAAATTACTAACCAGAAACATATATCAGGTGAGAAGACACTTATGTGTTAAACAATGACTAAAATATTATGTCACCATTTTTTTTGTTTATCTATCGCCAAGTCCTGGGGACAACCGCGTTCAGCGAATCAAATCGTCCTGTACTCGTCGGAGTAGTGATGTATGAATCACTGAATTTGTGCATGAATTAGTACAGTTATTAGTGCAAGGAAAATATGATTGTTTAGAGATTAAGTAATCGAATGACGACATCCGAATGGCAAAAGGTAGAATCGATCGATCAGTGTGTGTGTGTGTGAGTGAGTGTGAGTGTGAGTGAGTGTGAGTGTGAGTGAGTGTCAACATATTGATGGAAAGGAGCAATAAGGAGCTGAGTGTAAATAAATATGCTTGCACGTGTATGCACATATATATATATATATATATATATATATATATATATATATATATATATATATATATATATGGATATATATATATATATATATATATATATATATATATATATATGTATATATATGTATATATATATATATATATATATATATATATATATATATATATATATATATATATATACATATAATTAGTCGTACAAATAGACCTTAGGACTTGTTATTTTTGAAGCCTAGTACTTATTCTATAGGCTCTCTTATGCTGAACCGCTAAGTTACAGGGACGTAAACGCACACACCAGCACCGACTGTCGATCGGTGGCGGAGTGCAAACACACACACACACACACACACAGATCCATGCATACATCCGTACGTACGTATGTATGCAATCATGTATGTATGTATGTATACATATCGATCCACTGATGTGTACTTAACACTCAAAGGTCAACTGACCGAAACCGTGGTTCGGACAAGTAATCTCTGTTTGCATTACTCGTGAATTCAAATACAACAGATTATACACATTCTCAACACACTTTTGTGCTAAGCACGTTTATATTTTTGTCCAACAAAGGAAACAAAAACTATATATGTATATGTATATATATGTGTGTGTGTGTGCGTTTGTGAGTGCGTGCGTGCGTGTATGTGTATGCACGTGTGCGTGCGTGTAGTTTATTTAAACTGAATATTTTCCACGTCACTCGTGTTTCGCGTTATTGCGATCGTCAGATAACCCGATGATTGCAATCGCAGGAAATTCAAATTGCAAAAAAAAAAAAAACAATACAAAAATCAAAAAATTGAGTCTAAATAAACATTACATTGTTCGCAAGTACTGAATACTCCGTCTCTTTCGTTGACAAACTAGAGACACACACATATATAATATATCTATATCTATATATCTATGTAGCTATCTATCTGTCCATATGTGTATTACACACACACACATACACATAAGGTCTGATCAATAAGTACCCGGACTATTGCCATAGTAACGAAGCTAAAGCATGTAGAGCGAAGCCACTTGGGAAAGATTGACTCTAAACACTGCAGTGTATATATATACTTATACATATGTATATATATATGTATATATACTTATACGTATATGTATTTATGTATATACGTATAAGTATATATACGTATATACATACACACACACACACATGTGTATTTGCAAACTTGGACACGCACAGATATGACCATGCATGTGAAAGCACTCGTAAAGATATAAAACTAGGACTTACCAAGACACACACCAAATATCAATGACTATAAATATAGAAACAAAGGACAAACGCCCAAAACATTATGACTTTCTCCCATCCCATTAAAGCGCTAATAACTTGTTTATTACATTCTATTTTCAGAAGTATGTACACAACTAAAAAGTTTCAGTAAAATTGCTATTACTCTGATAATATCGAAGGAAATCAAACGAAATTTATACTGAATAAAATATATGATACATGCAAACGTTATACAAATTTGGAACACAAAACAATAAATATTTTCAAAGATATGAATGAAATATTAATTTTAAAACGGTATAAAACTATGTACACACGAAAAGAAATTTGCTCTGTTCAATATTTTATCCACTTTTTTTTTTTTTTACTAAATTCACATATTGTTGATAATTTCAATTCTAATATTTTCGTACGAGAAGCATGAAGAAATGTAGTTTAGAGTTTTTTTTTATGTTTTACTAAACCGGTTTCAAGATTTTATGATTTTCAAAAGTAGGACTGGAGTGACCTGAACTTTGGCTGACATGAGATGGAAAGTCTTTCTCTTTTATAGAGAGATTATGGTTAAACTTGCAATCAGTTGAGGTGTAGTTTTGCTGGTTAAAGCTCATCACAAGGTTACGGGGTGTTGTGACTATTTGAATGACAGTCGAGCCAAAAATTAACATGGATAACAGCTGCATGTTTTGTCTGCAAATGAGGTCACGTGACAGTATGATCGATAATTGCGCCAAAAGTCAAGGCTGTGTTAATTCAGTGAATGTGTAACATGATATCATGATCAACAGATTGTCAGAATAGTAAAAGAAAAAGAAAGATGGTATCACACGACAAAATGTAACGGAAGCATGTCATTTTAAAAATACTTTTTACATTATTCAACGCTTTTTTTATTTTATTATTTCTATTCTAACATTTCGAGAGAGAAGAGAGAGATAGAGAGAGAGAGAGAGAGAGAGAGAGAGAGAGAGAGAGAGAGTGTGTGTGTGTGTGTGTGTGTGTGTGTGTGTGTGTGTGTGTGTGTGTGTAGAATCGTGCGTAGCATATTCAATAATTAAAAGCATTAATTCTTCACTATCCTCCAGAAAGAAGAAACACGGAGTGATGTTTTTGATCGCTTTAGCTGTTATTTAAAATAATTCTACAGGTCTCTATATTGAATACAGTCTTACGATATATATATATATGTATATATATACATATATATATATATATATATATATATATATATATATATATATATATATATATATATATATATATATATATATATATATACACTTTATTAAAAAGCAGCAGAAATATCACAAAAAGCATTCCTCTGGTATTCGAGTACCATTTTTTTCCACCTTGTTTCGCATTTATGTGCTTACTTCGGTATATGTATATATATATATATATATATATATATATATATAGATAGATAGAGAGAGTAAGATAGATAGATAGAGAGAGAGAGAGAGAGAGAGAGAGAGAGAGAGAGAGAGAGAGAAGGAGACCTCTATATCAGATAACGCCTGCGCTACGTCTAAATTTATTTTTACTCTATGCTACAAGCCTTAGACGATGACAAATAGATGAATAGATAAGCACATACCTGGACATGTGCTTCTTTTGTGTGATTTAAGTACCTGTGTGTGTGTGTGTGTGTGTGTGTGTGTGTGTGTGTGTGTGTGTGTGTGTTTGTGTGTATGTGTGTGTGTGTGTGCCGCTCTGTTTGTATGTAGGCATGTGAGAAAATGCAACCGTCAATGGGCAGTGACAAAGCTGCTTCATGTGAATTATTTCTCTGGCGAGAATTACGAAAATATCATCAACAGAGACAGAAATACGACGACTTCCTCCTTGTCGTGTTTTCCTTTCTTCCTGCAGTTTCTCTTGCTATCTCTTCTGCTTTCAGACAGGTTTTGGAACTCCTACTTTCTCTGTCTGCGTTGTGCAACAAGTTAACATCTCACTTCGCACTCTTCCAGCCAAACTGGTACGAGATTTATTTCACCGCGCCCCGGTTGCTACTCTCGATGTTTTTGTTGTTGCTATTGTTGTGCTGCTGCTACTGCCGCGGTTAACTGTTCTGCCTCTGCCTACTGTTGCTGTTGCTGTTGTTGTTGTTGTTGTTGCTGTTTAGCGCAGGTCTGGCATGGACGGAGTTATCTCAGTACAGCTTATTGCTGTTGTTTCGCCCCGGGCCTCCTCTGGCCAAGCAAGCTCATCATTAAACACTTCGTTGTTGTTGTTGTTGTCGTCGTAGTCCCCCTCCTTCCCCCCTCCTCCTCCCCCTCCTCCTCCCCCTCCTCCTCCTCCTCCTCCTCGTCGCTGTTGTTTTGTCTCCATTTGTATTAATATCTTGGTCGAGCAGACACGATTGCACTGCCTGCAATTCGGGGCCACTTTAAGACCCATTGAGGCCCCAAGCACTTAAAAGGTTTTGGTGTCCCCATATATATGTAATTCAAAGTATATCATCATTAACCAATAATAAACCAAAAAACAAATTTGAATTTTTCAAAATGAAACAAAACTCAATATAATGCTTCTTTGTCTCAACTTAAATTATATTTGAAAAGTTTTCTCCTACCTTTTATTTAATTGCAAAGTCTTTAGTGAGATCCTCAACAATCAATCTTACGTGACACATCTGCTTCTATGTTTGATAGAGATAAGGCATCCCGAATGTTATTTTAACAAGTTTAAAGTGATGGTTTTTTGTGCCGTAAACCATTTACCATTTTTGTGGTTTCCCCTACTCTTTCCTTTGATGCTCTAAGCACGTACAATGATTGATCCAGTGCAGCTGTTATTGTTATATAGTCCTTCGATTCCCCTTTTCATGCAGACACAATTATATTGCTTGCTTTCGTCGTCGTTTCTCTTATTCAAGCAAATATATACATAACTACATTGTTAGATCACCGAGTAGGAAATCCTATTCATTAGTTTCCGCAAAAGAAAGTACTTGCACAAACATCCGGGAAACACGCCCCCAAAAGAAAAAATAATTGGCGGAGCGGTGTGCCCAACAGATTAACCAAGAATAACTTATTAACGCACTCCAGCCTTCGGCCCATGGATGAAGTGTCTCCTTTCTCTCTCTTTTCTGTTGCTGGTACATTCTGCCCCTTAGAGCTGACTCATCTCATGTCCCCTCTTCCCAGGCAACCCGAAATGATTCTCTTTCCTTCTCTTCTCCCCTGTATTGTAACCATCTGCCTATCCTCCTCACGCTAACTACTGTGCCAAATCCTTTCTCCCCTGTGTGTCTACCGGATGGAATTCCCTCACTGCTCACATTGTTATTTCTCTTTCTACGTGCAATTGCATTTCGTTCACGAAGGACAAACAGCACCATGGTTTGAGGGAGATTTAGTCGCTATTTCTAGCATATCGAACAATCATATGAAACTACCCCCCTTTTTTTATTTAGTTCATTTCATCTTCAATTCATTTTATTAATTTACTGATGTACTTTTCCATTGGCTCGAACTCGTGAGGTTGATTTACTGGTAAGCGATGTTCGAAGGAGCCGAAATGTGTGCCACTTGTGGCGTTGTAATGGCTGTAATGAGGAGACAAACAAGGGCAGACAAAGGGATTAAGTCAATTACATCGACTCCAGTGCGTAACTGGTACTTATTTAATCGACCCGGAAAGGATGAAAGGCAAAGTCGACCTCGGCAGAATTTGAACTCAGAACGTACCGCTAAGCATTTCGCCCGGCGTGCTAACGATTCTGCCAGCTCGCCGCCCTACACCTACATTGTATTGAACGGTGACTTTGACGGGTGGAAAGTGAACAAGTAAATTTTTGTTCAGAATTTTAAATATGAAATGAATTCCTTAAAATTTATAATTTTCAAGTGACGTAGAAGAATGTATAGGAAGAAGTGGGAATGAAATAATGGTGGAAATTCTTGTTTTAATCATAAATACTTTATTTATTTAGTTGCAGACTAAATGTCTGCAGTCATTTATTTTTGACATAGGACAAAAAAAACAAACAAATTCAATCTATGTATATGCATGGTGTTGTGTGTGTGTGTGTGTGTGTGTGTGTGTGGTGGTGGTGGGGAATCATTGAAGTTCCGATCGCAGTACACGTGATTTGAATAAGTAAACGTCTTGTGGTGAACTGAAAACCAATGAGAAACTCACGTGTGTGCAGCGATGACAAAACTCTGGGTATTTGCGTATGAAAGAAATATGGTGGAGGGAGGAGACGGAGAAGGAGGAGGCAGGAGAAAGAGAGAGAGAGAGAGAGAGAGAGAGAGAGAGAGAGAGAGAGAGAGAGAGAGAGAGAGAAAAAAAAATGTAAAGGTAACAAAAGCGGAAGTTGAGGTTATAGGATAGTTTAAATCATACCTTGTTAGAAATGTAAGCTTAACACTTAAGCAATTTAAAGGATGATTCATAAGTCATTACACGATTTTAATTTTAATTTAATATTTAATTAAAATGCTGAAGAAACGTCGGATTAACTCTAGGTCTGGTGGATGATGTCAAGCATTTTAAAAATCTGGACGACGTCTTTAATTAATCTTTTATTCTGGTGGACCCCCCCCCTATAGTTATTCGATGTTTAAAAACTAGTTTTATAGATACTTCTTTCAAAATCCCTCTTTTGTTTCTCACTCACTTGTATAGTTTAAACTACGTAAAATATTCGCGAAAGAAACCTAGATGTTTCTTGCAATAAATACGTCTAATGCAAAGTTTTTTCATGAACCCTTAAAATACTACAACGGATCCCCATTTTGCTATTTCGCTTGTACGGACCACCATAAATCTTATATGGACCCTTTAGGATTCATATGGACCCCAGTTGAGAATCACCTGTCTAGTGAATGAGGTCAACCATCCAGCTCGTTCTTTCACAGCAACAACTTCCGTTTACTTCTTCGATGTCCTTCATTATTAGTTGGTGGCGCCCTCTTTTCCAGTATCCATACTTTGATACATTCCTTTTCTTGATATCGCCTTACAGACCTTTCTCCTCAGATATTTCGCCCTTTCGTTTTATCTTCTACTCAGCTAAAACGCAACAGAATCTTTCTCCGTACTTACTTAAACCCTTTGCCCCTGCTGGAGTAAAGGCCATTGATGTCTTTTCTCCACTTTTCCCCTACTGTGGTCTGCCTTTTCTGCTTCTCTCCCGTTGGCTCCCTACTTTTTCAGCCCTACCCCGTATCCCGTACCCAGTTTTATGGGTGTGTTTTTTAGGCCGTCCTCTCTTCCGCTTCTCTTTTGATTTTTAGATCGGGACCTAACGTGTTACATGTTTCCCTGGGGGGTAAGGACTTCCTTTTCCAGGTCTTACCGATTCTGAATTGTCGTCGATGTTCCAGTAACTTTGGTTTTCTGTAGATAAGGATGCTGGCCCTTATGTCTTCGATCATAGATTTGCATAATCAGGATTAATCTGGACGACGTTTATCAAGATCATCCAGGCTAAAGAACAACGTTAAACATTAAAATGAGCAGAAGCTAAATAATATCATCAGAATCGTGATTCCTTTTAGACTGAGCTGAGGCCACACAACACCCTAAGCATTTGTTAGGCTGACCCGAGACTAAACTATAACGCCAAACAATTCTTAGACTTACTCAAGGCTAAATTACAATGCCAGGCTGACCTGGGGTTAACCATAAGCATCACACTGCTCTGAGACTGCCTAAGACTAAACAAGAACGCCAACTCTAAAATGGAACTCATGGTGGAATATTTTGGTTGTCATGACGATCGGCGCAAGTCCTGTTTATGACACGTGATTAGAAATGGCTGGGAAAGCTTTAATAACTGAAGAATATTGTTAGAGCAATTTGTAGTTGAAAAACTGGTTTTTCTAAGGCAGCCTTATTGTCATTTTTTCGTTGGCTTGATACACAAGACCAGCCATAAATGAGTGGACACACAAGCCGAGGAATAGATGGAAAGAGTGTCTATAAAAATTTGACAAGTCTTTGGGGATAGAGATAAGCACGTGAATGAGTTTGTGTGCGTTTACGTATATGCATGTGTGTGTGTTTGTGTTGTATCATACACACACACACAAATAGATAGACAAATAAGATAGACAGACAGACACATAGATAGATAGATAGATAGATAGATAGATAGATAGATAGATAGATAGATAGATAGATAGATAGATAGATAAAACGCTCGAAACTCTCGGCCCTTAAGTATATAGATATATACGCGCATACATACATACATACGTACATACATACATATCTCTGTATGTGTGTGTTTGTGTATGTATATAGATATAATTATTATTATTATTAAATATATATGTATGTATGTATTATTTCTTTACTACCCACAAGGGGCTACACACAGAGGGGACAAACAAGGACAGACAAACGGATTAAGTCGATTATACCGACCCCAGTGCGTAACTGGTACTTATTTAATCGACCCCGAAAGGATGAAAGGCAGAGTCGACCTCGGCGGAATTTGAACTCAGAACGTAGCGGTAGACGAAATACCGCTAAGCATTTCGCCCGGCGTGCTAACGTTTCGGCCAGCTCGCCGCCTTTATGTATGTATGTATGTATGTATGTATGTATGTATGTATGTATGTATGTATGTATGTATGTATGTATGTATGTATGTATGTATGAAACTTACTCTGTAAAACATATACACACATACGCATATATACATAAAATACATGTGTATTTGTACACATTATTTACACACGCATAAAGGCGAGGATCATCGTAGCACGTGCGTGCTCGGGTGTGTGTGTGTGTGTGTGTGTGTGTTTGTGTGTGTGTGTGTGTGTGTGTGCGTGCGTAAGTATATATGTTCGTGTGTGGCGTTCAAGTGACACACAACAGCGGCATATGCACAAAAGTTATTAATCACATTGGTGACATGAAAAGAGTATAAAATATAGACATGGGGGGAAATAATAGCCACTTTCCCATTCCCACACCCCGCTCCCACAATACCCAGGTAACTCAGTAACCATGGCAACTATATTTACTCTAAAATCTTTGTTGATTGAGCTCTTCTCCTCCAACTACCCCTCCAACAGGGGAGGGGGGGGCTATCTTCGTTGGTCTAACATACTCCTGTACGGGTAGCCACCCGCATTTATTCAGACACACACACACACACGCTAGATGGATGGATGGATGGATACACACACATGCATAACACACACACACACACACACATATATATATATATATACATATATCTACATATACACACACAAATATATATATATATATACATATATATTATACATGTATATGTACATACACATACACGTATATATATATATATATATATATATTATCAATATTATTATTCTTATTATCGTTGCCTTTCATCCTTTCGGGGTCGATAAATAAAGTACCACTTGAGTATTGGAGTCGATTGGACCGACTGTCCACAAAATATATATATATATATAAATAATTAAATTAGACAGTTGTTTAACAATGTAGAACCAAAAGAGAAATTTTTAATTGTCATTAAAAATGACAAAGGCTGTAGGAAACACCTACCATGCTAGAAATAAGAGTTAAATTGCTCTGATGCTGCAGTCAACGCACATGAATGTATACAGGCATACTGGAAAGATAGATAGATAGATAGATAGATAGATAGATAGATAGATAGATAGATAAGAGAGAGAGGAGTGGAGATAGATAGCCGGATAGATAGATAAATAGACAGAGAGAGAGCTGGAGAAACACGTATGCAAGTGTGAGCGCTTGGGGTGGGGCGGGGGTCGTATGGCTGAGATGGGGGTGGGGAACATTTGTTTTCATTCCCAGTGTTTTGCTCTATTTTTATCTTTTTCTATTATTTCCCCCCTTTTCCTCTCCCACTCCCCCCTCTCTCCCCATCCACCATCTCATACTTTCCCTTTGTTTTGCAGTATTTATTACTTCTGTACATTTATCATTATTATTATTATTATTAGTAGTAGTAGTAGTAGTAGTAGTAGTAGTAGTAGCAGCAGCAGCAGCAGTAGTAGTAGTAGTAGTAGTAGTAGTATTTGGTCGTATCTGTTTCTATAGTGCTCTTCTTCGTTTCACATACACCTACACACACATACACACACACACCACACACACCACACACACGCACACACAGACACACACAAACACATATATATATAGAGAGAGAGAGTGGGAGAGAGAGAGAGAGAGAGTGGGAGAGAGAGATAGAGAGAGTGGGAGAGAGAGAGAGAGTGGGAGAGAGAGATGGGGAACAAAACGAGAGAGGGACAGACAGAAGGAGATATAAGCATATATACATACGTATATATATATATGGAAAAAAGTGTATATATATGTGTATATGTATATATATATATATATATATATATATATATATATATATATATATATATATATATGTACTCTTTTACTTGTTTCAGTCACTTGACTGTGGCCATGCTGGAGCACCACCTTTAGTCGAGCAAATCGACCCCAGGATTTATTCTTTGTAAGCCTAGTACTTATTCTATCGGTCTCTTTTGCCGAATCGCTAAGTTACGGGGACGTAAACACACCAGCATCGGTTGTCAAGCGATGTTGGGGGGACAAACACAGACACGCAAACATATACACCACACATACATATATACATATATACGACAGGCTTCTTTCAGTTTCTGTCTACCAAATCCACTCACAAGGCTTTGGTCGGCCCGAGGCTATAGTAGAAGATACTTGCCCAAGGTGCCACGCAGTGGGACTGAACCCGGAACCATGTGGTTGGTAAGCAAGCTACTTACCACACAGCCACTCCATATATGTGTCTTCTTAATCAACGCACTCATCGGTTCAATTTCCACTCATTTATTATTTTCCTTCTAAAATTTTCGTTGCTTCTTGCAACCTCTTCAATAGTTGTTGCCTCTGAATATATATATATATATATATATATATATATATATATATATATATATATATATATATATATATATATATATATATATATATATATATATATATATATATATATATATATATATATACATATATATATATAATAATAATAATAATAATAATAATAATAATAAATGAATTACTTATATGTTTGCATCGATGCAAAGTGCAAGGAATCTTTTAAAATAATGAAGAATTTCACAAAGACTTTCGTTGACTGAGAACGTAGCTTAAATTCTGCGTTCTTTTTGAGAGATCTTTTGCATTAATGCAGGCATGTGAGTAATTTATTTATTATTAAATATCATAATATAAATTATTTACATGTCTTTAAGTTACGAAACAATTTGTTGTGATATTTGATTTTTTTTATTTTGGAATAAAATTTCATCAAACTATTTCTCAGTCATTTATGACGAAATAATGGAAGCACCTTAAAATTTCAAACAAATTTATTTTACTATGGGGTGGGACCGCCTTTGGCAGTAATTACAGCTTGAATTCTACTCGTACAAAGTTTGAATTGTTTAAGGAATTTTCGTCTTGTAGTGATGATGGTGGAGGATATCGACTCCTGACTTGTTTTTTCTAAAATGCACCATAAATATTCAATAATATTGAGATCTGGGGACTGTGGTGGCCAGATAAGATGTTCGTCTTCACTAGAATGTTCCTCGTGCCATTCAGTAACAACTTTTTATAATACGTCAGCGTAATGTAGCGGTTCGGCAAAAGAGAGCGATAGAATAAATACCAGGCTTAAAGAAAAAAGTACTGAGCAGTTCATCTGATTAAAAATTCTTCAAAACTCTTCATTAGCACAGCCAAATGACTGAAACAAGTAAAAGTTTATATATATATATATATATATATTCTCCCACGTACATTCACACACACACACAAACACACACACACACACACACATTACGCAGTATCTGTGATTTATTTCTCCTTATGACTGATTCACTGGTCTTGTGTGTCCTGCAGTAGCAAACCCCTCCCTCTTTCTCCTCCTCTCTTCATAACCAAGCAGCTGTTTAACCAATGAGGCGTTGCTAATTAACATGGATGACTGATCCTGTAGGTTTGTACTTTAGTAGTAGTAGTAGTAGTAGCTTTAGTCACTTTTGTTCCACCTCAGATCTGTTGTGACCATATGATTAGTGTTCTAGCGTTCCAGACATGACCACATCGTCTTATTTACAAACAATACATAGAAGATATATTTTTCAATGTCCTTTAAAAACCATAAGACTTGTCTCGATTGAAATTTGTCGCCGGACGATTAGCCATGTAGAAGTCCATTACATGACCTCACTCAAGATTGTTGTTATTGTTGTTGCTGTTGTTTAACCCTAGGTCATCTCTGGTTGAACAAACATGATCAAAGTCATCCCAGCCATGACCATCTCAGACCACGTTACGCAATATGTTCTTTGTGATTTTTATTTTATCAAAGAAAGTACAATGTAAGTCTTGAGGGATTTGGTGGTGGTGGTGGTGGTAGTGGTGGGTGTGGTTGTGGTTGTGGTTGTAGTTGTGGTAGATACAACTAGAAAAGTAGTGTCAGGTAACGCAGGCTACTTATCACCTGTTCAACGTAAATCATTAAACAATTGATAGAATTTCTCCGCCACCATCACCACCACCACCACCACCACCACCACCACCACCTGCCTATTATATGTCTCGAATTAACTATTAGAAACTATGATTAACATACGGAAAAGGAAGAGTTAGCTGTGTGGGTCATGTTGCCTCACAGATGAACGTGATTGGTGGAGGTTTCTAATTGGGTGCAAAAGAACAGCAGAGACATGACCCCTGCACTTCTTGCACAACACCTTTGGACACACCTCGAATTACAACACCAGCATATATATATATATATATATATATATAGATATATATATATATATATACGACAGGTTTCTTTCAGTTTCCGTCTACTAAATCCACACACAAGGCTTTGGTCGGCCCGAGACTATAGTAGAAGAACCTACCCAAGGTGCCACGCAGTGGGGCTGAACCCTGGTCCATGTGGTTGGTAAGCAAGCTACTTACCACACAGCCACTCGCGTATATTTTTGTGTGAATGTGTTTGTGTTAGCTCCCTCCTTCCCTAACTACTACCGTTTGATAACCGGTGTGAGTTTGTTTACGTCCCAGTAGCATAGTTTTTCGATAGAAGAGTACTGAGGTCGATGTGTTCAACTAAACACTATTCTACAAGGCGCTGTCCAAGCTTGACCGCTGTCCAATGAAAAAACAAAAAAATAAAAGACAAAAAATTTACCAGCAATGTCAACAATTTCCGTTTTCACATTAATCATTTTATTCACACAATCTTTTTTCTCTAAATATGTATTTTTGACATCAAACGAAAGTCCAAGGAGAATGCAAAGTCACCGACGAGAGAAAATGCCTCGCTTCTTCGCAGACCAACAAAGCGGACACGAAAAACGCAAATCCAACAGCTTTTCAATTCAGATCTGACTGCACTGGTTATAAACCCCTTTTTCATTTGTTGCATTCAGTAAAGTGCGGCCATGCTGGGGCACCGCATTGAAGAAGGTTTGGTCGAATGTTTCGACCACAGTACTTACTTTCTTTTTTTTTTAAACTTTGCACTTATTCTATCGGTCTCTTTTGCCAAAGCGTGAGGTTACTCGGACATAAATACCAACACTGGTTGTCAAGCGGTGGATGAGGAAACATACACACACACACACACACAAACTCACGTACATACATACAAACATACATACATACATACATACATACATACATACATATGTATATATATATGCGCAGGCATGGCTGTGTGGTAAGTTGCTTGCTTCACAACGACACGGTTTCAGATTCAGTCACACTACGTGACACTTTGGGCGAGTAACTTTTACTATAGCATCGGGCTATATATATATATATATATATATACACACATATATATATATATATATATATATATATATATATATATATATATATATATATATATAGAGAGAGAGAGAGAGAGAGAGAGAGAGAGAGGGGTTGGAGAGGGAAAGTGAAAGAGAAGGAAAGAGAAATACCCATATGCATGTAATGTGTCTATGTCTTTTTTTTTTTTTCTCTCTCATTCACGTGTTACCCCAAAAAAACTCTATCCAATCAAACAACTACAAAGAGCAGAAACCGTCCTGTCATCACTCCGTTGCATCGTCATCGGGCGAACGCGTCCGCCACAAGTTGTAACAATAAACATATTATGACTCAATAACACCGACCTTCTTTCATCCGTTTCTCCTACTTTGCGTTCATCTCTTTGTTAATTCAGTAACAACGCATTTCTTATTGTCACACTAGTAATACCATGTTCACGTGTGTTTGTGTATACATGTGTGCATGTGCATGTGCGTGTGTGTACCTGTATCTATATTTATATCTCTCTATATATATGTGTGTGTGCGTATGTGTGTGTGTGCATTGATGACGTCATGAAAATGTTTTCTAAACTTTGGAGAGAAAGTGGAATTATTCTCTTTCGAAACAGTGGATCTCGAAGCACGTAAAGCTATGAATAATAGCATGAAAATATTGGGTTGAAAAATCCCGTTGGTTAGAAATAGTCGGAAGCTGCTTGTGGGACACGCACCCACATCTGTAGGCATTTACATATATGTGTATGTGTATATATACACACACACTCACATATATATACATATATATATACATACATACATACATATCTATATCTATATCTATATATATATATGTATATATATATATATATAAACACACATATATATACACATATATATTGGTGTTAAATGTGTTGGTGCTAGTATTGGAAATGGCGATGTTGTTAATGGTGATGATGGTGTCGGTGGTATTGTTATTAAAGGTGGTTTGTGGTGTTAAAAACGGTGATTATTGATGGTGAGGACGGGGCTCCTTATTCCCCAGCTAAGTAAACTGCGATAAGAAAATTTCATGTGCCTTATCTCGAGATGACGAGAACGAATTATATTTAGTTTGTTATAAGCTTTCAACCCTGTTTTTCTCAGATGTTTCGCCTCTAAAATAAACTGTCTGTTTGTTAGAACAAACATCTTCAAATAAAGGTCCGATTACTAATCTCATCTACATCTGCAACATTTCATCATTTACTGTATTCGATGGTGTAAAAGACCACACGGCCAGATTAAACACACCCCAAGTTTCGGCAGTGCACCTCCAGGAAAAGTTTTTAGGAGTAGGCGTGGCAGTGTGACAGGAAGCTTGCTTCCCAGTCAGATGGTTCGGAGTTCGCTAAGTAACGGGGGACGTAAACACACCAGCATCGGCTGTCAAGCGATGTTGGGGGGACAAACACAGACACACAAACATACACACACACACACACACACACACACATATATATATATATATATATATATATATATATATATATATATATATATATATATATATATATATATATGCATACGACGGGCTTCTTTCAGTTTCCGTCTACCAAATCCACTCACAAGGCTTTGGTCGGCCCGAGGCTATAGTAGAAGACACTTGCCCAAGGTGCCACGCAGTGAGACCGAACCCGGAGCCATGTGGTTCGTAAGCAAGCTACTTACCACACAGCCACTCCTACGCTTATACTATCAAAAGAAGATATTGCGGTCGATAAAATGAAGTACCAACAATACTGAGGTCGATTTAATCGAATTGTGCATTTCCCTAAAAAATTTCCGGTCTTGGAACCTGAAACGGACCGGTATTCCGTTCAGTTAGGTAGATTACGATTTCGGTCATTTGTACGTCACGGAAGTCGGACATCCGGGCTTTATGCATCTTAGAGCCCAGGAAAATAATAATAATAATTATAAAAAGATGATTACGGATAAGCTTTCCGGAACAGGATGTCGGATATTGCATATCATCTCATAACACCGCCGTGTGTGACTGTTATCACGCGTTAATAGTGTCTCCATCGTTAACACGGATACTATCTTGTTAGATCGAGGATGCTGAGGTTTCGAACCCTCGTCAAAGCCATTTACTTCACTGATTATATAATAAGGTCCTTAAGAGGGGCATGACCATTACAACCCACCCACACACCCTATAACACCCCACCTATCCACACAAAATGATAGAGATCTCGAAATGAAATTGATAGTTCATGGTGATTAAGAAAGTTAACAAAGTTAAGAAATAATTGCAGATAATTAATCGCTGATAATTGTTTAATAGCCGTGTTAGATTACACAACCATCGATAGCTGTATCTGTGTGTGTGTGTGTGTGTGTGTGTGTGTGTGTGTGTGTGTGTGTGTGTGTGTGTGTGTGTGTATGCGAGAGTGGGTGATATCGCCATAGGATGGTTCAGTGATACCTGTTATGAAGTAAGATAACAACCGGAGTAGAACTCGCTTAAAGATGGTGTCTTGGTCACGTGGTGATTGTCGGTGGGTAGGTGAGTGTTTGAGGAACTGGTATGTCTATGTAAGCATGTATATATGTATGAGTGTGTGTGTGTATGCATATAGATAGATAGATAGATAGATAGATAGATAGATAGATAGATAGATAGATAGATAGATAGATATATAAAGCCTTGTGAGTGGATTTAGTAGACAGAAACTCAAAGAAGCCCATCGTATATATGTGTGTGTGTGTGTGTGTGTGTGTGTGTGTGTGTGTATTCGTGTGTCTGTGTTTGTTCCTCCCCCCATCATCGCTTGACAACCAATGTTGGTGTGTTTACGTCCCTGTAACTTAACGGTTCGGCACAAGAGATCCGATAGAATAAGTACCAGGTCTACAAAGAATAAGTCCCGGGGTCGATTTGTTCGACAAAAAGCATGGCCGCCGTCAAATGAATGAAACAAGTAAAAGAATAAAAGAATACTCGTATAACGAACAATTTGGTAAACGAACAAGTCTCTGAAGCTGAATGTGTTCGTATAAAGAGACTTCACTGTATATATGTATATACATATGTGAAATATTAAATCAAAAATGAATATGTTTTTTGAATTCAATCTTTGCTTTTCGTACTTTCAGAAAGAATGTTATCAGCGTTGCTTGTGAAAAACTTCCTTAAACATGGCCAGAAAACAATATCACATTCCAAAAGTAATTCCACCATTTTTTGCAATTCTTTTCGTCGTCTTCACAAATGGTAAGTTCTTCAATCACGTAAGTTCTCGCACCACTCAATAATTTCCCATTTCGCGTATAACAAGTCTCTTTACCACATGTAATAAATGTCTTTGTCACAGTTAATGTATTCCAATATTTCACTCAATAATTTCCCATTATGAGATGTAATATGTTTTTTATATGACGTTACGTAATAAAGCGGTGAGCTGGCAGAATCGTTAGCAGGCCGGACGAAATGCTTTGCGGTATTTCGTCCGTCACTACGTTCCAAGTTCAAATTCCGCCGAGGTCGACTTTGCCTTTCATCCCTTTCGGGATCGATAAGGAGTTACCATTTGAGTACTGGGGTCAATGTAATCGACTTACCCCCGTGCCCCATAACTGCTGACCTTGTTCAAAAATTTAAAGCCAATATGAAGTTACGTCGGTAGTTTCTGTAGAAGGCGGCAGGCTGGCAGAATCGTCAGCGTGTCAGACTTTCTTCTGGCTCTTTGAGTTCTGAGTTCGAATCCTGCTGCTATGCATTTTTTTCGGCATATTGATAATCCTTTCTATTATAGGCCCTAAATTTGGTGAAAGGGGGTTAGTTTATTACAACGACCCCCAGTGCTCAACTAGTACTTAATTTCATCGATTCCGAAAGGATGAAAGTTGAAGTCCATCACAGTGGGATGTGAATTCAGAACATAAATACGGACGAAAATGCCGCCATGCATTTCGTCCGGCGTGCTAACGATTCCGCTTGTTCGCTTCTTTGAAAAGGGTCAATAATCCTCTCAAGTACAGGAACAAGGCCTGACATTCAGTGAAGGGATCAAGTCGATTACATCGACAGGATTAATAATCCATTCTATTATAGACACAAGGCCTGCAACTTTGGGGGAGGTGGTTAGTCGACCCCAGTGCGTAACTGGTACTTATTTCATCGACTTTCCAAGGATGAAAGGCAAAGTCATCCTCGACGGAATTTAAACTCAAAACGTAAAGACGAACGAAATGCCGCTAAGCATTTTGTCCGGTGCACTAACGATTCTGCCTGTACGCCGCCTTGAAGACTTCAATGCCCTAAAAAAATGTTTTTCTTGAATAGTAAATGAAAATTATGCTATCAAAGAATATTTAAGTTCCTATGGTGACCCATATGCTGAAACGGTAAATACACAAATATGTCAAAACAAGTGCATATTAAATAAAAGCTACTTTGCAAATACATTTTGGCTGTAGAAATATCTTAACAATGGGAAAAATATGCAATTTATTTACACTGAATTCGTTTTAATTGTGAGAGTGGATAACGTCTAAGGATATAAATATATTTATATTGTTATATATAATAGATTTGAATGTGTTATTATGTATTTCAACTAAAAGGTTTATTGTTGCTTGATGCGTAGAGGTGGATTTTCAGGAATATCGTTATATTTTGAAGAGAATTTTGGAATTTAAAAAAAATGTTATTGTGATTCCTGTTAACTTGGTGTGATTCAAATATATTCATAAACACGTATTCTTAAATATAAATATGGTGATACACAACTCACTCACGAATAGAAATACAACCCACTCACGAATAGAAATACAACCATATGCAATGGCATATACAGGGAGTTCGAAGTAAATTTGACGATTTGTATGTCTCCATTTTCCAGGGACAGTCTGATGTTTTGTTCAAAGGCTAACGATGTTTGAGAACGTAAAGATTAAAGTTGAGAAAAAGTTAGCTGACATGGAGTATTGGAAGCCATCTGAATATTGGAAAAGAGTTATTCGTATCATGACGATTCGCGCCTAGTATCAATATGTCGACATCATGATTGCTGCTCAATGCTCTGTGAACATTGTAAAGGCTGTAAAAAGCATCATGGACAGCTACAAAGGAAACTAAGAAACCATGGCCAGCAGGAAGGGACACAGCAAGCGTTCTGAATGCCTCTGCACGCCGGAATTCATCCGGCAGTTGACTAAATTCAGACGATTATGTGAAGCCGCTGGAGACTGTTGTCAAACCATGGCTGCGGATAGTTGCTTCTGGAAGGCTCCTTGCCAAATCTCTGGAAAGTGTCAGAAGGTTTGCAAATCTAACGGAGGCCTCAAAAGACATTTTAAGATCCACAAAAATCAGAACTTATCTGCAGCTCTTGGTGGTCCAAATCGGATGTGCAATTTATGTGGATGTCTTTTCAGAATATTGTCTGGTTTAAAAAGCCACATCAGATGCCATCATGGTTCTAAGGTGTTGGTACAGGAGGTGGTGACCAAACTCTGCATAAGGAGTAGACGACCACCATCATGTATGTATGTATCTATGTATGTATTCATGTGTGTGTGAGTTTCTCTCTCTCTCTCTCTCTCTCTCTACATACATATATATATATACATAAACACACTCACACATACACACACACACATATATTTCTACAAACATGCATATATGTAAATAAATATGTATATATATGTGTATGTATGTTTGTGTCTATGTATGTATGTGTGTGTGTGAGTGTATGTATGTATGTATGTATGTATGTATGTATGTATGTATGAATGTGCGTATGTAAGCACTTAGTAAGCGTCTTTTTAAAAGGACCCTGATACGTTTCCTGATTTCCTGGTTGAACTCTGACCCCGGGTGTATTTGGTGACAATACACGCGTCCATAAAAAGTGTTACAACCGATATTAACAAGATTTCGGTGTGTTTGATGTGTGTGAATCAGCGTGCAATATAACGCCGCGTAAAAGCTGTCCTCAAAGTCAAGTAGCAGCTCTTGTCTCAATGGACTCAGATCTGTGACAGGAAACGTAAGAACGAGAATTAGCTAACGTTTGCCATGCTTATTATGGAGGAAGCTAAGTAATCTGAAGAATGAATACAGCACTGTGAAAATAATATAGAAATAAGGAGATAACTATCGCATTTTAAATGAAATAATTACTAAAACACAACACTGAAATATAAACCTTTGTTTAACGGTTGAAAACCAGTTAGCTATTTTTCTGAATCATCAACTCTTCTTAATTTGGAAGCGTTTCCATTTTGTTTGCTTATCGTGTGTTCTAGTTCACACTGCGCAAACTTTGAGTATTCTATTTTATTCCTTTTTCTTTCTCGTTATTTCATACAAAAGGCCTCTCTGAACAAACTACAAAGATTTATCTAAAAATAAATAACCTATTTAATATTAATTCTAATTAGTCATTAGCATAACAAACTATTCTAACAGCCACACAGTTTCTTTTTACAGATTTCGCCAGATAGAATCGACTTCACGTTAAAATTAATTAATTTTTTTTCTTTGTTTCTAATCAACTCTCTTTACTTAATTAGTACAGATACTAATTATATTAATATTAATTACTAACCAATTTGACGACACGTTTTCGTGCCATCTGAAGTCCTAACGTCTTGGGTGTTATCATTAGCAAGTCTCACAGCCCAGATATTTATATCCGTAAATAGATATGTCTTGCAGACGGGACACTGTAGAATTAACGAAGTGTTATTGTTAACATGCAATATTAAATTCAAATAGTCATATTTCACTGGAGAAAATATTCATGTTTCAAACTCAGTTTGTTGTTGTTGTTGTTGTTTGGTCTAATTTAAAAACCGTCCAGTTAATTCTTCATTGAACACGTCCTCCGTCGGTTACGACGATGACTATTCCAGTTGATGTGATCAACAGAACTGCCTGCTCGTGAAATTAACGTGAAACGTGTACCCTTAACATAGTTCTCAGGGAGATTCAGTGTGACACAGAGTGTGACAAGGCTGGCCCCTTTGAATTACAGGTACAACTCATTTTTGCCAGATGAGTGCACTGCAGCAACATGAAATAAAGTGTCTTGCTCAAGGACACAATGCACTGCCAGGAATTGAACTCATTACTTTACAATCGTGAGCCGAACGCCCTGACCACAAAGCCGCCTACCATCACAATTTTTCATTATACAAAATTAACTAAAAGCATATTCCGTAAACATGTTCGTTAGATTTTATAAAAATCTAAATTTTTTTTTAATGTCTTTTCAGGAGTTCAAACAGAGATGGAGAGTCTGTATAAAACAGTGTGTTCCCATCACAAACTAGTCATTACTTGTCCATATTTTCACAAAATCGCCATCAAACGCTTGTATTATGGGATTAAACCGAATGCTGTTTGTAACAACCGATCGCTAATAACGACCGGACGCTTCCCCATGTGTTGCCGTGGTGGTCCACAAGACTGTATTGTATTAGACGCTTCTCAGTATTCTAACTATACAATATATTGCTCTGGGTATCGAACCTGCGATCGGAAAGTTGCTGCTGTGAAAAGTTTGTCTACGTGTTCGAAACCAAACCAAGAAACACATTACCAACAGATCGTCTACCATTGTGTCCAAGGTGAGGAAATGTTCTTGTAGAACAAAGTATTTCTCCTTGACTCCTCTATCAATCTCCCGCTCTCATTCTCTCTCTCCCTCTCTCCCTCCCTCTCTCTTTCCTCCTCTCTCCTCCTCTCTCCCCTCTCTCCCCCCCTCTCTCTCTTTTTCTCTTCCTCTGTATATATACTCTTTTACTTTTTCACTCTTTTACACGTTTCAGTCGAACAAATCGACTCCAGGACCAGCGGTTCGACAAAAGAGACCGATAGAATAAGTACTAGGCTTACAAAGAATAAGTCCTGGAGTGGATTCGTTCGACTAAAGGCACATTGAAATGACTGAAAGAAATAAAAGAATAAAAGAATAAAAGAATATATATCGGTAACGTGTTACAAAATGTTACGCTTAACCAACCAATTCTTATCAGTTATTTGACAAACTAATCTTAAATTTATCTTTTAATATTTCCTCTTAATATCGCATTTAATATATCACTCATAATTCTTTTATCTGTTCATATATATATATATATATATATATATATATATCTTTATATTATATAAAGAGAGATGGAAAGAGGAAGGAAGAGGAAGATTTGAGAGTGAAAGATCTGACATATTAGGTACATATGTGTGTGTGTGTGTGTGTGTTGGACATCAGTCATGTGAGTAAAAGATGTATATTTTTTGCATCAGTTTTTATCTGTTGCCATACTTTGATAAGTTGTACTCTAGATGTCTGTTTCTAAAGATAAATAATCACAAATGATGTTTAATTAAAATAATCTTGTTACTTCTTTAGTTTCAAAATGTAGGTGGAGATAAATATAGAACGAGGTTTATGTCTACTCTCTCTTTCTCCCTCTTTCTGTCTGTCTGTCTCTCTCTCTCTCTCCCCAGCTACACTTGCATTTTTACACACATACACGCACATATACATACTCATACACACACACACATATTTAAAACCTGTATTTATTAAATGATACTCATCTCCTGCCAGATGGAATATTTTTTTGCTGATTCTACGGATAATGGAACAGTACATTATATATATATATATATATATATATATATATATATATGTAATGGACGGGTGAATTGTTATTTTAACAATGGGGTGGGGAATGTACTCGGATTGTTTATTTTTATGAAAAGCTGAACATTTTTTTTATTTGAAACCCTGAGCATCACGCTAGCAATAATTGAAACGACTGAAGTGTTACGTGGGCCATACGTTACATTTAAGAATCATAAATACAACTGCATTGCCAACATCAAATCTAAGTTAATAAACTCAAGTGAAAATGAGCTCGATAGATAATATGTGTATGTGTGTGTGTGTGTGTGTGTGTGTGTGCAGGTTCTTGTATGAGTACAGTCCCCCCGTCCCTCACTCCGTACAATTCCAGTGATATTGTCTCGTATTGTTTTCCACAGAAAGCAACATCATTCCATTCTGCAGTTCTGGTAAAAAGAGAGGAAAAACAGTTTTCATCGGAAACAAGAACTACCCGGAATCTATTACAGGAGGCATTCACGAGTGTCACTGCCAAGTATATTCAGGATTTGGCAGCAGAATTACTCTCCATGCTGTGGACATCACAATAAGCTCCAGTAGCGAATTGGTATGTCAGAAAGGTTTAAAGATTTCGGATGTTCATGGCGAAGAAATTGAGATTGGCTGTGGATATAAAGGTCTATACGGATTCCGTACAATTTACCAGAAAGGAGCAAACAATTTGACCGTAACGCTTTACAGTCTGTCAGAAGACTCTCGTGGGTATGTTTGGCTGCAAGCTAAAGGTAAGTTGCCTTCTGCACATCTCTATATAGTTTTGTCTGTGTGTCTGTGTGGTAAAGAGGCTTGCTTCTTGTTGACATAGCTTCGGGTTCAGGCCCACTTCCTGGTACCTTGGGTCGAGTAAAGCCATGTGAGTAGATCTATGTGCCAGCATAACGTGGCAGTCCTGTAAAGGACGATGTTACTGTTGTAAGACTAGAGATGGGAGCGATGACCTCCCTTGCAAATGCTATATACGGACACAGACAGTGTGTCGTTAGTCAGCTGGAAAAGATGTTTTCCTGGGGCTAAAACAACAGTAACGACGTCGTTTATAGGACTACCACGTTATGTTGGCATAGAAACATTACTATCTGGTACTGTTACTGTATTTCTATCGCTCAGAGATTTAAATATATATATTCAAGTAGTCATTTTACCTTGTCCTTATTCTAAGTGCAAGTTTTGAAGTGTGCACTTCGATTTTAACAATTATTTTTTCAAAACTATAATGGAAGTGACAAAGTTGCATATTCGACATATTTTGCTCTATGAGTTCAATAAAGACAACAACGCAATGGAAAGTGCGAGGAATATTAATGCAGTATATGCGGATCGGACAATAAGCGTAAGCTAGTGTCAATGGTAGTTCCAGAAATTCTGAGCTGGAAACTATAGCCTAGAAGACGAGCCTCGTCTTGCAAGATCTGTAGAGCTCGACGAGGACGTCCTGCAAACCCGAGCTCGGCCACATACAGCGAGGATGATATTCCAAAGGCTGGAGCAATTTGAATGGGAATGATGCTTCACCCACCATATTGGCCAGACATTGCCCCATCTGATTATCATTTATTTTATAATCTTCAAAATCATTTGGACGGAAAAAGTATAGATTCTGTAGATGAGGTCAGAAGAGTACTGGAATGAGTATTTTTCGTCATGGACAAGTGAATTTTGGAAGAGGGGCCTTGCATGTCTACCCGATAGATAGAAGAGCATTGTAGAGAATGAGGGAGAGTGTATTTTAGATTTCCTTGATTTTTCCATGTTATCAGTACATTTATTAATTTATTTCTGTTCAGCGGTGGAGAAAGAGGATTATGTCATCGTTGAATGCCATGAAGACGGTGTCGTGGTACCGCGAACCAAAGACAAATACCCATTGGTTGACAAAATTGATGGCTTTGATTCTTCCGGTGACAAACCTGGGACTGAACCGACCAGTTCAGTGGCGACCATGAGAGAAGGGAAATCCGAAAACGATGATGAAGGAAAGGAAGAAATAAGTTTAACGAAATTAGGTAAAAGAAAAAAGAACATTACTCTCCAACTCCCTTCCTCTCTCTCTCTCTCTCTCTCTCTCTCTCTCTCTCTCTCTCTCTCTCTCTCTCTCTTTTTTTCTCTCTCTCTCTCTCTTTTTTTCTCTCTCTCTCTCTCTCTTTTGGTGTCTCTTTCTCCTCTCTCTCATTCATTCTCTTTTGGTGTCTCTCTCTCCTCTCACTCTTTCTCTCGCTTTCTTCTCCCCCTCTCTTTCACTGTATTTCTTTCTCTCTCTCACTGTCTTCTCCCCTCTCTCCTTTTTTGGTGTCTCTTTCCCCTCTCTCTCATTCACTATCTCTCCTTTCCCCCTCGCTCTTTTTCTCTCACTGTCCTCTCTCTCTCTCTCTCTCTCTCTCTCTCTCTCTCTCTCTCTCTCTCTCTCACTCTCTCTCTCACCACACATTTTTGTTTATTTCTCGCTGACCAAACACCACAAACTGTCCTCTACTACTACTACTACTACTACTACTACTCCTGTCGTTGTTGATGCTTGGTTACTATAGTTACGACGTCTCCATTGCAGTTTATGCTATCGGTGGTGCAGCTGCAGCGATTCTCTTGATTCTGGTCCTGGCCTTGATTGGAATAGTTTTGTATTGTCGAAGGTAAGTAACGAACCCTGATTGCTTCGTCCTTTGGCAGAAATGCTTTCATCTGAAGAAAGTCTCTTAACTCATTCTCATTTAAATCGTGCATATTTTTATATGCAACACCTATAATATATTTATGTGGACCATGGCAAAATGTAAAAAACATCAAATGTGAACTACAACAAAAAAAAAAGATACCATTCCAATACAGAAAAAGATGAGAGGATTTTACAGCTGGAAGGCTTTTGATCATAGATTTGCCTGTTTTGGACTGACCTAGGGCTAAAAAAAAACAACTACAACCACAAGAGAAATAGAAAAAGTGTAGATGTCATCAACATTAATTAACAAATAGTTTTATTTATCTGGGGGTTTTTTCTGCATTCTGGACACAGTTATTACAAGGGAGATAATCATTTCTTCATGATATTTAGTGGGATTAGAATTTTGAATTTGAAATTAAGGAAGTATAAGGAAAAAATACATAGAATTAGATTTAGAAAATTACTATTTGTAAATCTCACAACGAGAGATATTCAACAGCAGTACTTTGGAGTTAAGATTATTTGCCAACATAACATGGCAGTCCTGATTTAGGATTAATGTTTCTGTAATTTAGCCCCTGGAGACATCGTCTCCAGCTGGCTATACAACACGATCTGTGTCCTTATATTTTCATTATTCTTTTGATTGTAATCATTTTCTTTCTGGTGTTCTTTGCAGAGTGAAAAAAAGGAAGAGAAGATTGTCTCAGCTTCAAAAATCATCCGTTTTCAATCCTTCAAAACTAGAAAACAAGCAAGACCCTTATAACTATAATGAAGATCATTACATCTCCATTCGTCGAAGTCCTCTCAGGGTTTCCACTTACAGCACTTTGCAAGCTGTCACTAAAAAGAAACCACCCAACTCCTTTGATCGAAGACACAGCGATCAAAATGGTGAGCTAAGTAACCATTACTTAAATGAGTTTGAAATGACAAATATTCCAGAAGAAACATCTGTTGATCCCATTGGTTCGTTAGCCAGGAAATCAACCAAGATTCCAAAATACGAGATGTCTTCCTGTCAAGAAGCAGATACACTTCCAGGCAATAGCCATTATGCTAACATAACATTTTCTGCACCTCCCAGTGAACAAAATACACTTAGACGCAACAAAACCAGCTTTTCGTCTCAGCCATCATGTGACAATGAGAAGCTGGAATTTCTTCCTCCTCCTTTAGAATCATTTTTGTCTGACGATGACAAGGACATGTATTATCCCACATCTCATAATACACCACCGATTTCGCCAATGACAGTTGACAACTATGATTGCAATTCTTCAAGGCAAGGTGAATACTACAAGACTCCGGTCATCCATCCGATCTATGATACCGTATCAGAGGACCAAAATTTTCTTCCTTCACCAACATTCCAAAATGATAACTATCTCATCAGGGAAAATCTCCCTGCTGCTAAGGCAGACTTGACCTATGACCTGAATGTAGAGAATGGTAACATCCCTCAAGGAAACTTTCTTGAACCAAACCATTATAAAATACCAAGGCAAACATCAAACAGTAACTTTATTTTCCCTCCGCCACCTTCTCCAACAGACTTTAACGATGACTTATATAATTCAAACGTCTACTGTGAAATGCAATTAGGTTCAGATAAAAATGATAATTATAATTAAACAAACTAATTGATATCTTCCAGATTTATCACTGAAGTTCAAATCGAAGTTTAGCAGTTGACTTTATTATTATCATCATCATCATCATCATTATTATTATTATTATTATTATTATTATTATTTATTATTATTATTATTATCTGTTATTATTTTGGGATTACTTCAGTAGAATTCTGGAATGAAAGTTATCAAATGTATATAATAACATTAAATACTACTATTGTGAAAAAAAGAAAAAAAGAAAATAAAAAAGGAAAACGTTAGCAGTAAGAGAATATTACAAATCAAACAAAATCAAACTTCATCCCAGATTATCTCATAATCCAACATCACACTCTTAACAGTGGGTTTTTTTTTTCATGTACAGCTTATTCACCCAACCAAATAGACATATTTTGAATCCTCATCATGCATGAGTGAAGCTTCAAATTCTTCAAGAATAACTCTGCTCAAAGCCACTTGTGGGGTTTAATTATTCATCTTTAACACCAATCGATCTAAAATCAATTGGTTGCTCTCACAACTATACACTAAACCTCACTTAACCCTGTGCCACCATAAAGCAGATCACAGCTACGACTTGTCTCAGATTCAGGTCAAGGAATATCGAAATAGTTCGCATTTTACATAAAGTCTACTTTTTCTATTGAAATATGATATTTTTGGTAATTGATATGGTATTGTTATTTGTCAATGGTGTTTCAATTGTTTTTTTTTTTCATATATATATTTTTTTTAATAGTATATGCAGTCTAAATTATTTATTTATTCAAATGGAAACATTTTGTGACATTTATGATTGCAAAGGTCTGTATGAACGTCTTAATGTCTTTTTGAAAATAAACGTGTCAACAACTTCAAGACGCTTTTTAAATCACATTTTCTTTCTGTTTTTATCTGGAGCCATCATCATCATCTAATGGTTGGGTGCCTTTCCTGTCACCAATCCTCACCTGTTTCCAAACAAGGTCAAAATATTAGAAATTGACACCGCTTGTATCATAGGCTGTGACGCACATTTACAACTATCACATGATATAAAAGAAAGAGCCACAAACACACACATGCGCACACACAATATTCTTACATACATTTATATGACAAGCTTCTTTCAGTTTCCATCTACCAAATCCACTCACAAGGATTTGGTCAGCCTTGAGCTATAGTTGAAGACACTCAAAGTACCACACAATGGAACTGAACCAGGAACCATAGTGATTGGTCACCATGCTGAAAGCTTGTAGCCCCAACAACAGCATTCGTTTCTCCACATGTATGAAGTAAATTAATGAATCTCACGAGACGACTATTGTCCTCCATAAATAACAATGGTGGCGAAAGCGATGAAAGCAGACAAAAAGGAAACCGCTGAACATTTCTAAAGTACTTTTATGTAAATTGTTCTTCCCTTTTATTTCAAAAGAATATAGTTCATAGTTCGGTGTCGATGTGAAAATTTACCGATGAATTATTCAGTTCTGACTAACAAGCATGGCAAGTGTCGAGTGTCGTTGAGTAGACACAGGCTGACTTTTGCTAAACTTTTGCTAAATTTGAATCTCTTATACGATTTTGATATGCCAGAAATGAAATATTCTATCAACTCATCAATTTCGAGATCTTGGTATATGTCGTTGATGGAAGAGTATGGATGTGCAGTTCGTAACTAAGTGGTTGCTAGTTCGATCCCGATCTATAATATAATAGCTACACATTTGGCAAACTAATAGCATGTGAGTGAAATTAAAAAGACAGCATCTCTACAGAAACACTTCATGTACACTTGAGTGTGTATGTATGTATGTATATACATATATATATATATATATATATATATATATATATATATATATATATATATATATATATATAGAGAGAGAGAGAGAGAGAGAGAGAGAGAGAGAGATACATAGATAGATAGATAGGTATGTATGTATGTATGTATGTATGTACTACCGTAGTTGAATAATATTCTTAAAGCCGCAGTTTACTCACACGCGGCATCTTTCAGAGCTTGTCGCTAATTCAGTTCTTCACCAAACTGAAAACTGTTAACATTTTTGAAGAGGACTGGTCCCTCGTTACATTTTGGCATAAAAAAAATTGAGATTGTCTGGGAATCGAGTGAAGTGCCGTTACGTCTTCTTCCCTATTATAATATGCCTGCTTTGGCTAGGACTTAAGTGTCAAATATCCACCGCGACTACATATCTTACAGCAACAACACCTTGCAAAGTACCCTTAAGAAGTGGCGATAAGAGGTCCTTATATCAGTTCTTCGTTCAACGAATGAAGTTGAAGCACAGATTCGGTTTAAGAGACAAATCAGCCATCGCATGATAAATCGTATAACATAATATTCGGTTGTAATAAGGAAGAGAATTGCTAATCTCCGTTACACATTATTTAAGGAAAAATAACGGTTTCAAAATTTGGTACAGGGTCAACAGTTTTTGAGGAGAGAGAGAAGTCGATGTGCTAAGCATTCTTTTCTATTATAGGCACAAGGCCTGAAAATTTGGGGAAGGGGAAAGTCGATTACATCGACCTCCAGTAGTTTAGTACCTCGTTTCACGGGATAGCGTTTACAAAATGCCTCATTCTCCTTACTTATCAAAAGCGAAACAACACAAGAGACTAGATTTATTTCAATCAAACAGAAGTTCTGCACAGAGGGTTTTTTTTAAAATTCATATTGGATTATACTATCTCAGCCAGGATGTATATCTTTATAGATATTTGCGTAGATAAGGAGGCCTCCCACGTTAAGTTTAAAAATGGATTTTACTTTGATGGATGTTATGTTGACGTGATGAATTATGAGCAAAAGACGGATTTATCTTCACTCATGTTTTATTGATAACAATTTCCACTTGACTTTAAAATATGTACAATTGATTAATACATGACGTGCGTATGAATTACGAATTGTCAGAAAAAGACAAAAGTATAATTGTTAGTGGTAACACGAATAATTTTTTCAGTGAAGTAGTTGGATGAAAATTCTAATCAAACGTGAGACCAAAAGCACACACAGCTTCGGGCTGCCATAAGCTAAATATTCACCTACCAGTCAAAGAGTTGGTTCGATTTAATCGACGATATCATTCCATTAAAATGTGTGAGTGACCTTGAGCCGGTGTCAGAAATCATTATATTATGGCCCTTTATGCTTTCTACTCGAATCTGATCGAGGTCAACTTCGCCTTTCATCCCGCCAGCGTCGGTAACATTAAGTACCAGGCAATTAATGGATGTTAACTTAATCGATTCTTCTCTCACCTAAAGTTTCTGGTCTTGTGACTAATGTCAGACAGACATTATTTCCTCGTGGCTGCTTTTCTTCTTGAGGTTCGGGTTTCAACGGTGGTACGCTACTAATAACTCCGTCATCCCCAGAATACCAATTTGTCCTTGGCTGTTCACATTAAAACTTGTCTCATCTCCACAATCGTTCGGCCTTTGTTTGTTTCGCCCACAGCTTTATTTCCCTTCAACAACGGACGGATCTTTCTGTCCTCTTTCGACCCTTTCAATATTCGTCTTAGGATGTTTTCACAAACCAAATATTTTCTTTATCAATTCAGTAATGTAAACAAATGTCTTAAATAAACATTTACATTTATTCAAAAGATACTCATTTCTTTCACATTTGCTTTTTAACAGAAAAACCCCCCAACCAGCTGCGTAATCGCAGTTTTCGCTTCTCTTCCAGATGATACTAGCACTCCTTTGATTATTAAATATAACTCAACGATTGGAGTAAATTCAGAAAAAAAAGTAGCGCAGCTATTTTCTGAGAAATCATAGAAGTAGGAAATTTAAGGTCATTGACTCTCTTCCTCCTCCTTTTTTTTTTTTTTTTTTGCTATATTTAAACTATGCTTTTGTTTGTTTGTGGCCGTAACCAGGGTCGGCTGAAGATACGAGTAATTCGAACAGTTTGATCGGGGCTCCACAAACGCGAGGACCTGATTGATAAATTCCAAGAAATTCAATGTGAAAAGCAAAAACAAGAACAAAACAATAAATAAATGATAAGACATTTCTAATAATTTATTTCTTTATTTCTAAATTTGCAGTTTTTACTTTTTGTTTAAAAAAAAAATGCATGGCTGTGTGGTAAGTAGCTGGCTTACCAGCCACATGGTTCCGGGTTCAGTCCCACTGCGTGGCACCTTGGGCAAGTGTCTTCTACTATAGCCTCGGTCCGACCAAAGCCTTGTGAGTGGATTTGATAGACGGAAACTGAAAGAAACCCGTAGTATATATATATATATATATATATATATATATATATATATATATTTGTGTGTGTGTGTGTGTGTGTGTGTGGTCCCTCGCCATCGCTTGACAAACGATGCTTTGCAATAAGTTCCAAGTCGACGAATTATATCATTGTTCTGATGAAAATCGTTCATGGCTTGAAAAATATTGGTCAAGTTTAATAAAATCTAATATGTTTTCAATGCATGAAGTGGCATTGTTGGGCCCAAGGCCCATTGAAGAGCCCTCCACAGGAGCTAGCTTAAAACCCGCCGAATAGGGCGGCTTTGAAGCTACTAACATAATACCTTTATCAAACAATGTCTTCCCTTTCTTTTCATTTACTCCGCTCCTCGTTTTACCTTTTGGTTGTCCCCTTCTAAACAAGCGAGTTCTGGTTCTAGTTCTACCCTCAACAGCACATTTTTCTACCCGTTCCTCTCTGCAATGCTTCTGAGCAAATTGGAAATAGAAAAAGAAAATATTTAAAAATATTTTACTTATTGTATGATCTGTTCATTTAAAAAGAAAATGTTTGTTTTATCTTATCCTTCTTTTTTTTCTATTTTTGATTACAAATGTGCGAGGTGATTCATTGACACCCTGTAATTACACACACACACACAGACACACACACACACACACATATATACCTATGCGTGTCCATACGTATGTATGCGCACGTACCAACACACGTATCTACAGAGGCGTACACACTTGCTTAAATCCAGATATACTAATATACTTACCTTCATACTCGGACTGATGTCTATAAACATGTGCCTATGTACACATACGAATATATATGCATGTGTGTATGTGTGTGTGTGTGTGTGTTTGTGTATATATGAGTCGCTATGTTTGTGTTTGTGCGATGTTGGGTGAATGCGTGCGTGTACCCATATGTGTGAACATATGAGTCAGTGTGTGTGTGTGTGTGTGTGTGTGTGTGTGTGTGTGTGTGTGTGTGTGTTTGTGTGTGTGTGTGTGGGATGGGGTGCGTGCATGCGCTTATGACTGTGTAGTTGTATGTATAAGAAATATATTCATAGCTGTATTTCCTCTCCAATACGTCATGTTTACAAAGGGTGGCCTGGCTAAACCATTCATTACATATTGATATCCGAAATAATAAAGGTAGATTACTGTTAAGTAGCTTGTTTGCTTAGTTTTCCTTCCACAGCCTCTGGCAGCAATTGCATCTTAAACAAACTACTTTACTTTCCACTCGCATTCACCCGTTCTCTGTCCAGCCTTATAATCAAGAAATGGCGAAACACTCGAGATTTTTAAACTACTCAGCCGAGTTCAGATGTGATCAGTTATGCAGTGCCACGCCAAGGCGAAACTTACTTAAGAAAGCGAAGCCATTAAGTTTTCCTCTGAAGTTAGTTTAATACTTAATGACGGCCGAAAACAAATATTTCAACGTTAAAGTCAATTACTAAACAGACAGTCAATACATATGTTTTTATAAAGGTAAGTTTAGTACAGATAATTACCAGCAGTCATTAGTTGATTCGAGTATTAATTAACCGCTCCCTTTTCACTGTTATTTGTTCTGCTTTGTGTTCTGGTTGCTGAGACAAAGCAATCTTAATGTTTCCAACTGGTCAAACATTAGCAATTCAAGTTAGATGGGTTTTTAAACGCTCGCCGTCGTGGACTGATATGTCGACTTCTAGTATGTCGGCAATAGATTGGCTAAAATTTCGTAAGTTTAAAGGGTTGCAACTTTTTTATCGTTATTTTCTTGAGAAAATATGGCGGCAAGCTGGATAAAATTTCTTCGCAGTATTTCTATCAGCTTTACAGGGAAGGTTCTGTATACAGAAACATAAGGATATATATGAATGTACGTATGTTTCTCTGTGGGGTTGAAGGTGTATTGGGTATATATCTCCGCGTGGTGCCCCAGTCAGTTCCCATCTCCGCGAGAGATACTTTCTCATCCGTTGTATGTGGCCAATTAACACGAGCCGTCACCCCAGCCGGATCTTCATGAAAGAGAACACGAAAATCGAGCAACGTGACCAAACGGTTGAAACTGACGCTCCCAAATCATAAAAGAAACAAGACAAAATTTAAATATAGGCTAATACACGAGGTCTGATGAAAAAGTAACGGGACAGGGGTTACAAATAGAAAACTACAGCACATGTTAATCCGCCATTTAATCTCCATCGATGTAGTCTCCTTCTGTAGTCATCCATTTTATCCAGCGTCCTTTCTATTGATGGAAGCATTCCCGGAACTTTTTTGAGATAGCGAGTAGCTGCTTTGTCACATTGTCTTGGATTTCTTAGATGTCTTGAAATCTTGTTCCTTTCTAGAGAAATTCCTTTCATGCCTTGGTTTCGGGGTCATAGCCATAGACCCACATTTCGTTCCCTGTTATGACAGTTTTCAAAACTTTCCCTCTTTAACACAATCAAGGGGATCCTGTGCAGCTGAAAACCGATCTTCTTTTTTTTTAATGACCACACTCTACACACTTTACTTCCAAACACTTCCTTAGAGAACGGAAGCAAGCGAGGGTGTTATAACTTCGTATCCATGCGCGACAGACTTCGAAGTCATTCGGTGTCAAGTGGCTTCACTCTGCGTACTTTAGCTCCTTTACAATAGCAAAATCTCCAATACTTTTTGATCAGGCCCTGTAAATATATATTCAGTGACTGTTCATACTAAACTGGTCACTAACTGCTTCAACCACAGACATAACCCACCTAGAAAAAAGAAAAGAAGAAATGTCAAAGGCATATTGACATATTGAGTGTGTAGTCAATAATCTGACATTTTTCGAAATGCGACATTTCTTTAAAATTAAAGATGGAAATACAATCTACAGGAAATTCTTGGAATGTGTTCTTTTTCTTCATAGAACATTAGTAGTTTAAGAACCGAGAAGAGTGAACGTTCTTAGTGTTTACTTAGAGAATAATAAGCTGTTTATTGCTTTTCTCAAAATCGAACAGGATCTGGTTAAAAACTTCAATTTTTATTATAAGCTTATGCAAACAACTGCTATGTGTTCGGTGTGCCAACGCACACACGCCATGAGCATGAGTACGATTTTAATGTAAGACATTGGTCATCTATCTGTCTATCCTTCTATTTGTCTTTCCGTCTGTCTGTCTGTCTGTCTGGCTGTCTGTCTGTCTGTCTATCTATCTATCTATCTATCTATCTCTCTATCTACGTGTCTGTCTGTCTCTCTATCCATCTATCTGTCTGTCTGTCTGTCTGTCTGTCTGTATGTCTGTCTGTATGTATGTATGTATGTATGTATGTATGTATGTATGTATGTATGCATGTATGTAAATACACACACACACACACATTCATATTCATACATATATATTCGAATACTTGTTTTAGCCGTAGTGATATACAAGACAGTCAGAGTAATATATAAGACAGTCCAAGAGTTTCGTACGTTGCAAGAAACTCTCGGGCCTTGAGCCACTCTGTTAGTTCTGCTAAATAATAAGGAAGATATACATATACTAATATTGTGTAACCTAAAGTTTGTTTATTTCTCAACACTTTGTTAACGCTCCTACTACTATAAAAATATATACATACAGGTTTATACCAGTAATTATTGGAGCCCTGGGATATGTAACACACTGCCTAACTACGAATCTTGAGAAATTAGGCTTCTGAAAACCAGAAAGGAGGAAGCAAATTCGAAGACTACAGATCCAAGCCATATCAATGGAACTGTAAAAATCTGTAAAAACTATCCAGAAGTTTATTGTTTAAATATATATGAGCGTGTCTAGATATGTGACTATATGCATAAGAATACATACATAAAACATACAAATCTGCACATACATACATACATACATACATACATACATACATACATACATACATACATACATACATACAAAAATGCTCTGTTGTTGATGTTGAAATTCCAATGAAGGAGCCTTGGATCTAAGTTACAAACCGGTTCTTTCTTTATTGGCAAGAAATCTTGAAATGAACTGAATAATGACATATATACATATGTACATACATCTACGTACGTATATTTACATGAAGCGTATGTATATACATACATACATATATAATTACTCTTTTACTCTTTTGTTTGTTTCAGTCATATGAATGCGGCCATGCTGGAGCACCGCCTTTAGTCGAACAAATCGACCCTAGAACTTATTCTTTGTAAGCCTAGCACTTATTCTATCGGTTTCTTTTGCTGAACCGCCAAGTTACGGGGCGTAGACACACCAACATCAATTGTCAAGCAATGATGCGGGACATGGACACACAAACATATATGTATATATATATATATATATATATATATATATATATATATATATATATATATATATATATATATATATATATATATATGCGACGGGCTTCTTTTAGTTTCCGTCTACGAAATCCACTCACAAGGCTTTGGTCAGCTCGAGGCTATGGCAGAAGACACTTGCTCAAGGTACCACGCAGTGGATCTGAACCCAGAACCCTGTGGTTGGAAAGCAAGCTATGTGACTAAGTGTGCAAGTCAGCACCCTTAGTCAGTTTTAGTGACGAGTGTACTTGTGCCTTTTGGTTTTAAATTGCGACTAACCACTTTAAGAATTCATAAGTATAACGGGCCGAAATTGTAACGATGATTGGAAGCTTGACTGATGAATAGAAAGCCATGAATGTTCCGTCCTGGTTTTCCTGTCCCTCTTTGTATCGTCCATCTGTCCATATATTTTTATTGTCGTCCGTCGCGTTCTTGTTCCGTTTTTGGGGATTTTTGCAAATTATGACACGCTCTCCACAGAGCATTTTAATCAATCAAGGTTACATATTGATTACTCTTCGATACACCTGTATTTACACATACACACAAAAAAACACACACACACACAAACAAATACACACATACACAGACACACATGCACACAAACACACACAAACAAATACACACATACACAGACACACATGCACACAAACACACACAAACAAACACACACACATACACGCACATGCACGCACACCCGCGCACACACGCACAAACACGCGAGCGCGCGCTTATCAGCATTTTATCCGTTCCTAAATTCCGCCGAGCTTGACTTTGCTTTCCATCCTTTCGTAGTCGATAAACGATGGGACCAGCCAACCCGGCGGGGTGGTCGATAGATAATCGATTAACCACTCTAGCAAAATTTCAGCCTTTGAACCTAAAATGGAAAGGATTATAAAAAAGTGATTGCTATGATTAAAGAAACGGTCTTAGTTACCGGTTTCCTCTTTTTTGTGTGTATTTTATAAGCATGAACGACCGCCAAACCTCGAAATGTTTCACTCCACCCGCGGAGTACTAATATTACATTATGAACCAAGAAGGAAGTTTGTGATTTGTCGGACTTATTAAACTGAATTAATTATCGTTTCATTCAATAAGTTATAAACAATGGCAGAGCGACGTTTTGTAGACATCCACTCCCTTCGGTTTGATACAGGAAAACGTCATGTACATATTCTATCTATCTATCTATCTATCCTTTTATCTATATATCTTCATCAGTGTGTGTGTGTGTGTGTTTGAAATTTGGTCAAGGCCACCTTTAATTGTGTAGACCTTCCGGCCATAACCATCCCGGCTCTTTTTAATTGTCCAACGTAACTTTTAAGACGACAGTGTGATTCTATTGACTTCCTTGTTCGGTCAAACACACACACACACTCACAGAAACGCACACAAACATACACACGCGCGCGCACACACTCACAGAAACGCACACAAACATACACACGCACACACACAGAACGTACACAAACATACACACACACACACACACACACACACACACACACATATACGTATGTACATGTGTTCACCCAAATACGGCTGTGTGTGTATGTACGTATGTATGTTCACGTGTGCATTTCTGCGTGTGTATGTGTGTGTGTTTGTGTATGTATGTTTGTGTACGTTCTGTGTGTGTGTGCGTGTATATGTTTGTGTGCGTTTCTGTAAGTGTGTGTGTATGTGTGTGCTTGCGTGCACGCGCGAGTGAGTGATCGCCGATGTTATGCATACATTAACCGTCGAACCCATTGTGACAATCTAATTAAATATTTCGAAGCCGAGATTAAAGGCTTATCAACGTCCCATTTGTTAATATATTCCTTACTGAAAATGAACTGCGACACGAGTACATTAACACTGAATACCTAATTGGAGCCAATGTCAAATACCTCGAAAACCAGCATTATCTAATCACAATTCGTTTTTTTTTTCTTTCCCTGGTTTCCCTTTTCCTCATCATTGTTATGTCTGCTTTATTATTTTCAAATCCGTTTGAATGGGAAAATCGCATAAGACCTTGCATTTCTCCGACTCCAGCACTCCTTCAACCCGATCGTTATACCTCCAGATTCAAATCCCCATTTCTGACGAAGCCCCACCCAGTGCAAAACTTTCGTAACTTTGTCATGCTTCCATTTCTTAGATCCTCCCTGACCCAACTTGGGACACTCTGCAACATTGTGTTCCATTGTTTCACCCCAAATTCCACACTCTATAATTTGCATCATCATCATCATCATTATCATCATCATTTATTACTATTATTATTATTATCATTATTATGATTATTATTATTATTATTATTATCATTATTATTATTATCATCATCATTATCATCATTATCATCATCATTTATTATTATTATTATTATTATTATTATTATTATTATTATTATTATTATTAAGGCGGCGAGCTGGCAGAATGGTTAGCGCGCTGGACGAAATGCTTAGAGGCGTTTCGTTAGTCTTTACGTCCTGAGTTCCAATTCCGCCGAAGTCGACTTTGCCTTTCATCATTTCGGGGTCAATAAATTAAGTACCAGTAGTGGAAACGACCTGTTCGACGACAAAACTGGTTTTCAACCGGAGTCCATATAGCGGTGCGCTCTCGGCGGCCCTGGAAAATCCGGGTCCGTAACGAGTCAAGCTCGGTCCATATAAGACTTAGGGGTCCACGCAACAAAATAATAAACTGAAGATCCACGATAAAATTTGAAGGGCTCCTGAAAAAATTTCGGTTTAGATGTATTTATTGGCATTACAAGAAACAGCTGGGTTTCTTTCTCTAACATTTTACATAATTCAACTGACACAAGTTAATGTGTGAAAAACAAAATAAGAATTTTGAAAGAAGTTTCTATAAAATTAGTTTTTAGACATCGAATGGCTGTAGGGATCCACCAGAATGAAATATTAATCAAAGGAGTCTAGAAATAAAATACGGTTGAGAACCTTCAAGGTGGTGTAGCAACATGGCCGCTGTCCAATGATTGAAACAATTAAAAGATAAAGCCTAAAACATAGGCCTTGATTTTTCAAGCCGACTCCAACCGACCTGGGAGTTACAATAACAGCAACAACAAACAACAGTCACAGAGACAACAATTATAGAATATATAACAACTGTTTAGTATTCAGAAGTGAAACATTTTCCTGTCTTATGTCTTAATATGTTGAAATTAGGCTTTGAGATGTCCAAGTCTGTGTGAACGCACTTCGTGATACCCTGTAGGTGTCCTATATCCTGAATGATTTATAATGCATGAAAGCAACTGTAAGTATTAAATACACTTATCTGTACGTGTTGTGTACATATGTAAATAAGTATGCCTTCTACTCGGGCTAAGATATTCATGTAGGCATGTGTGCACGAGTATCGGAGCGCATGTATGAGCGCATACATATCTCTTTGACGTATGTGTGGATGTGTGTGTGCGTGTGTGTGCTCGTATATCTATGTGTATTTGTGTGTGACTTTATGTAAATGTATGTGTTACCTGAATGTGTACATGAATGTTAAGTGAAGGTTAATCATATTCCTTAGCATCCCAAGATACAATCATTTCAATATTTCTGGCCTTGAAGCTAGTAAAAAAACAAAACCAAAAAAGAAATAGTCCAATCTTGTCTGGTTGAGCAACCAATTCCCCGCGTTCCCTGTTAGACTGCTTCAATGCAGCCTGCGTCTCCACGGGGCCAACTTTCTGTTCTTTTTTATTTCTCTCTCTTTCTCCTTCCTTAGATAGATAGACAGATAGATAGATAGATAGATAGATAGATACACACATATATATATATATACATATAAAGACATATATACACATATACATGTATATATACGTATATATGCATATATATATATATATATATATATATATATATATATATATATATATATATATATATATATATATATATACATACATACATACATACATGTATATATATATATATATATATATATATATATATATATACATACACACACACACACACACACACACATAGGCAAGATTGAAAAAGGAAATGCTATGAAAACATTTATATCTTGAAAATATAAATGTCTTAATAACATCCTGAGCGTTTCTCCCCTTTTTCAATTTCTCCTGAATACGTCTTCCTTATCCCGGAATCAAATCATACACAACCGTTACCATTGTTTCCTAGGACACTTAAGTAATATTTAGCTACCTTGGAATTATTCAATATACTCACACATACACATGCATATATAGGCACAGGACGTCACCAAACAGTAAACAACATGAAATACGGAAGCAAATGAGTTCAATATGCAAACAACGAGAGAAACAAATGGAAAACAAGACAAATAACATAAAGAATGACCCTTCGTCAGTTGTCGGCTGTCTATCTACTCCTCATTTCGAGCATTCAACGGCAAAATGAGTCTTCGAAGACAGTTGATCCCATACGTGCCAAAATAAAATTTGGGACTTATGGAGGGTCAAAGTTGGGAACAAAAACAAGACAGTGGAGACAAACAAGGAACCTGAACGAAAATAAAAACATGGAGGGTCATTTGACCTGAACGAGGGTAAAAATAGCAAACACTGGAGAAATATTTTCTTTGAAAAGAGAAAGGATATGAGAGAGAGATAGCATACGTGCTGTGCTTACGACAATCGTGAATGAAAAGAAAGATGATTACGTGAGGAAGAGAAAGCTGGACGATGGTCACGTGTGAGCAACGAGAGAGAGAGAAACGGAGAAAGAGGGAGAGAGAAACGGAGAAAGAGGGAGAGAGAAATGGAGAAAGAGGGAGAGAGAAACGGAAAAAGAGGGAGAGAGAAACGGAGAAAGAGGGAGAGAGAAAGAGACAGACAGACAGATAGAAAACGTGAAGGGGAGGAAAACGGGAATTAGAGAAAAGATGAGAGAGAAAACAGTATAAAGTAGAGTCGCATCAAAAAGATAAAGATAAACTTACTTAGAAATGGATATATACATATATATTCTTTTATATATATGTATGCATGTATATATATATATATATATATATATATATATATATATATATATATATATATATATATATATATATATATATATATACGTCACTGCAACCTAGTGGTTCGGCAAAGTGACCGATAGAATAAACACCAAACAAAAAAGAAATAGTAAGGACTGGAATCGATTTGTTCGACTGAAGCCTTCAAGGTGGTGCTGCAGCATGACCGCAATCCAATGACTGACCCAAATAAAAGATAAATGATGCAAGATATCCTTTGAAAAAAAAAATAAACAAATCCACCCCTGGCCACCACCCTTACTTTCTTCTCCTCTGAATGGGTTTTGTCCTCTTTGTGTCTATTCAATATTTTGCCGTTTTCTTATCCGATTTCCGTTTTATAGTCGTACATTGTTTTCCTTTATCCCTCGTTTATCTTCACGTGTTCTGTTGTAATACATACATTTTCCCACCAATTCTTCTTTCCCTATTCTTCTCTTCCTTCTTCCCTGTCTTTCATTTTCTTCCGCCAACAAATCCCATCCCTCACCCTTCCATTTGTTCTTATATTCTTTTCTGATTTTTTTTAGTTCATATTTCATTGATATTTTGTGTACAACGATTTCATAACAAATCAATAATATTTTGTCTAGATATTCAAATATTTCCATATCATCCATTTTTTTAACATTTACCTCATGCTCCCTTCTTCATTATCGCATGAAAGTCGGAAACGAGAAACTCCAAGTATACGTGAAGTTTCTGTTGTCAGTAGCTTGCGGATTATTCTATCAATTTTCATTATTTCACTGGTATTCCAGTTAAGCACATTGAATCTATAAAAAACAACTGGGACTGCTAAGGAATTTATGGCTAACACCTTATTATATGCATTCAGCTCAGACTTCAGAACTACTCGAACTCTTCTATAACATTCCTTCCTAACCTTTTCTTTCATAATTGCATGCTGGATACCAGAGCCTTCACTTATTCCTAGGTATTTATAGGTTTGTTCCTGCTCAAGTTCCTTTATTACTGTTTCGACATCTAATTCTATTGAACTTGACTTTACCAGTTTCCCTTTCTTAAAAGTGACTTTGGCACACTTTTCAAGGCCAAACTCCATCCCGATATTATCACTGAATCCTTTCACAGTGTGTAGTAGTCTTTCAAGCTCTTCATCATCTTTGCCATATAGTTTTAAATCATCCATATAAAATAAATGGCTTATTTTCCTGTTGTCAGTTTTGTAGCCATGCCCTGTTTTATTCAGTTCATTTGAGAGTGGTATTAGTGTTATGCGGAAAATTTCCGTCGACCAAATTTACTCACAAGGCTTTGGCGCCCCACGAGGTTGTAGTAGAAGATACTTGCTCAAGATGCCAGGCAGTGGGACTGAGCATGGAAGAACGTGGTTTGGAAGAAAACTTCTTACCACACAGCCACACCTGCGCCTATATGTGTGTGTGTGTGTGTGTGTGTGTGTGTGTGTGTGTGGTAGACTCACCTGTGGTAGACGAGAGATGAGGGGTTCCTTCTGCAATTTCTTGTTGAATAACCACTGTACATATATATATATATATATATATATATATATATATATATATATATATATACACACACACACACAGTGGGCTCCTTTCAGTTTCCTTCCACCAAATCGACCCACAAGGTTTTTGGTCAGTCCAGGGCTGTAGTAGAAGACACTAAAATTCAACACAGTGAGATTGAACCCAAGACCCTGCGATCCTCACCACAAAGCCCCGCTGGAAAATGTTTAAAAAAGATATCATCTGACAATGGTACTTCATTTTATATCGCTCTTGAATTGATATATGGAGACGCACAGGGTTCGATATCATTTCAAGAAGAGACAAACTATCCTCTTTGTGAAAAGCTCATAACATTGGTTTCGAAAAATGTGACATCCGGCGCAGCCTTGTTTATCTGGCACATCTTAGCAAGCGGCACTCCCTGAGGGCATCACCTATAAAGTTGATGGCAGATTTGTACAGGACTTTGCTTTCCATTTTGTGTGTGTATGCGTATGTGTGTGTGTATGTGTACGCGTGTGTAAATGTATAAAATTAATTTTATCTCTAATAAAAGCAAAATAAACAAACGAACAGACAGCCTGAAGCAGTATTAGAAGTTTTGCTATTAATTTATTATCGTCGGGAAATGTAAAAACGGGTCCGTTAAGTTTCTGATTATTATACTTATGATAACTTGTGCGAATGAATACACACACGTCTGGTCACTTTTTTTTTGTTTTATTTTATTTCTTATTTATTTATTTTAATGAAAACCAGTTTGACTAGAACGAAAGCTTGCGAGACATACACCACCTACTGAATCAAATGCTATGTACTTCAGGATCGGCTAATATTTGCCATCAGCCTTTCAAACCGTTTCTCTCCACTCCAAGCCAATGGTGGGAAGGGTAGGTTTTTTAGGCGAGTTGAGGAACGTGACATTACTTTTGTTGTTAAAAAATTCATAGCAAGGAGAGAGAAAGAGAGAAAGAGAGAGAGAGAGAGAGAGAGAGAGAGAGAGTGAGAGAGAGAGAGAGAGAGAGAGAGGAAGAAGAGTAAGAAAAAGAACGACGTAGTGACCGAATTGTGAACGGAGACGTCTCTCTTCCCAGAAGTCCTGTTGGCTCAGACATACATTAGTTACTGTTGAGATATTTCTATATGCTCCATTAACTTAAACAGTATACTTTTGAAGTCTTAATATTTAAAGGTTCTTTTAAACATTTCCGGCCTGGATCGATATAGGTTTAGTTTATTATTTAGATTAAAGCCACAGAAACTGCATTGGTCTACCATACAATCATATGTGGGCATACCAATACCTGGACATCGGTAGCCATGCATAAAGGAACACACTGGATATTTTCTATCATTCTTTTTTGGAGTTTTACTTTCTCAGGTAAAAAATATTTCCTTTTTATATTCAACAACGTATTTCATTTTAATACCTACATTATCATTCCTTGTTGATAACTGTTATTGTTGCAACTGTTTCATCAAGAGTGGGGTCTAGGGCAGCGGTTTTCAACAGGGACCCTTATGACCCTTGGAGGTCATATAGGATTTTGTTGTTAAAACTACTGTGCAATAAATTTGTTTCACTTCTCCTCTACACGAAATATTTCAACAATTTTTTAAAATACAATTTCTAATAATATCTAATTATAAAACTTTAATAGGTTTTTTAAAATATCGAATGGCTACGAGGGTCCATCCGAATAAAACAGAAATCAAAGGGGTCCATTGGGGTCCATAGGGGTTCCGTAGTGGTTGAAAGTCGCTGCTCCAGAGGCTGCTAGATATAAATGATCTAACAAAATATAGCTGTTATTGTTTATTCCTGGCCCAGGGGTAATGACCACAGCTGGTCAATGGTCAAACGTGTCCCATCACAAAAGACGTTGTCCCGTATTTTGCCTTCAGACTAAGTATATCTAGGTCTTCGTCATACAATGCATCCTTCCTTTCCAAGACAGTCAGATATGAATGGAGGAATATTTATCTGCTATTTCTAGCAGGTCGTGAGACCCTGTAAAGGGTGCCTTGTAAGTTCATCAAGGAAAAAGGTTAAACCCAGACGTCTTTTATGAGGAATTTCAAACAAAAAGTAAAGGCATAAGATAAATATTACTGCAGCGGATCTCCGTCGTTCGACGATGAGGATTCAGCTAGTCGATTAACGGAATTACCTACCCTGATTTTATGTGCTAAAGGCTGAGTATTCCATAGATATGTGTACCCTTAAGGAAATTCGCAAGCAGAACCAGAGTGACGGAGTGAGTAACAAAGCTGTATCCTTTGAATACCAGAAACAGTCCACACGATTGAAATCGATCCAGCTTCCATTTACCGAATTACCCTGGACATTACCTTAGGCAATGTGTATGCAAAACGGACGACATGGTCATGGCTGGAACGCCTTTCATCATAGCCGACTCGGAACTCAGCAATCACATTGACTGATTTGTTGTAAGTTATAATGGTACAGGTAGTCATTGAAACTAGCAAATGATATATTTAGAATAATACATTGCCTAGAGCGTAATGAATGCTAAGTCTACCGAGGAGTATAGGAATATTTGACATAATGTTGCTATCTATTGTTGGTGTAGTTACGTACGTACACATTTATACATATACATACATACATATGCATACATATATGCATATATGTATGTATGTACATATATAATATATATATTTATGCATGTATATATATATATATATATATATATATATATATATATATATATATATATATACAATTAGAAAATGCCCGGGGATAACACAGGTAACGAATACTAGTAGTATATTCGGATATTTTATCCCTTTGTCGGTTACTACAACCGCTAACTCTATTTATATACATATACATACATACATAAATACATACATACATAAATACATACATATATATATATATATATATATATATATATATATATATATATATATATATATATACATACATGTGTGTGTGTGTGTGTGTGTGTGTGTGTGTGTGTGTGTGTGTGTGTGTAATTATTTATCTTTATATAATTTGGGGGAAGAGGGCGGTAAAACTCGAAGCAGCTAAAGCTATAAATACATGTGAGTAAATATTGGCTTAAGAAAGACTGTTGCTAAAAAAATCGAACGCTTCGCGCCGGACGCGAACCTGCGTCTTCTGTAAACATGAGAGATTTTTCTTCCCAATGTTAACACAATATTATTGATAGGTTTGTCTGCTTCCTGTTTCACCGTTCCAGAAAAAAAGAGTCATTCCACCTTCTTTCGGAATTTCTTAATTCTCAAGACGTCAACAATATATGTGTGTGTGTGTGTGTGTGTGTGTGTGTGTGTGTGTGTGTGTATGTATCTCCCTCTCTCTCTCTCTTTCTCTGTATATGTATACATACACACACACACACACACACACACACACACACACATATATATATATATATATATATATATATATATATATATATATATATATATATGTATATATATATATATATAGGGGGGATGGGAGGGAGAAAGGGAGATAATGTTTTTGTATTACATGGAAAAATGCGAGCATGCAAACTAATATTCTTAAGATTATAAACTTGGAAAAGTACAAGACAAGTTATTACACCTGTAAAAGTATAGGACAAGCTATTACTTCAAGTAAAGTAAAGAATAAGAAACTTTTCACTTAAAATACTGCACCAAAGAATGCCAGTTCTTCTAATTTATCCCTCTTAGCAGTTCTCATTTTTAAAATTTATTGTATAAAACTGTTCAGCTAATTCATAAGTTTGTTTAATTAGTCTCTTTTTTTCTGTATTTAAGGTAGTAAATTAGCCAAATTCTACTTAAATAAGTAGTAATTTGTAAACTATAATAAAATAAGTTTTAATAATCGAATTTTAATTTTAGCTGCAATATTTTAAGTGAAAAGTTTCTTATTCTTTACTTTACTTGAAATAATAGTTTGTCCTATACTTTTACAGGTGTAATAAATTGTCCTGTACTTTTCCAGGTTTATAATCTTAAGAATATTAGTTTTCATGCTCGCATTTTTCCATGTAATCCATGATTTTTCCAGGCATTGTTGCTATAAGATAATGTGTCAATTAATAATTTAGGATTTTACCTTATAAAATACTGGGTAGGGGGATATTTTGGCTGCTATTTTTAGCGTGTCAAGTGACCAAGTAGAGGCTCTTTCACTGGTTTGATTGTGTGGTGAGATTTTTTTACACATATATGTATAATATGCATATATCATCGGCAGAAGTTAGAGAGTAAGTCAAAACCTGAGTTTCGTGTATTGGCACTTATCAAACATGAATTTGTCCATTGTCACTCTGTAACTTGTGACGAAATAACTTTTAAAATACAAATTTTTGTCAAAAACGTTAAGAGTAAACCTTGTTGCATGTGACACATTGTACAAGTATCGGAAGTTTCAAAGTTCTTAGTTAAAAAAAAATAATTAAATATCTGTACATCAAATTGAATAGATCCGAAATGGATAAAAAGCAAAGTCGACCTTCGCGGAATTTGAAACCAAAACGTAAACACAAGCGAAATACCGTTAGGCATTTCGCTCGGAGCGACAGCGTCTCTGCCAGCTCGCTGCGTTAGAATACGAAAATTCATTTTAGCAATATATTCTTTAATATTCTTATTGATAAGTGTTACTTCCTTCCTCTCTTACTTACACGAAATTTCGTGGTATTTCACCCCATAACTTTCCTTCTACTAATTTTTGTTCAATGCGACTAACGACTCTGAATTCCTCATACATTTTTCTATCATTTAAGTCTAAGAAAAGTATACTTTTATTTTAAAATTAAAAAGTTAAAAGGTACATGTCCTCAGATTGAAATGTTCGTACTGGAGCTTCCGGCGCGAATACCAAGCAGTACATCATGCAATTTCCAAATTTCTGGCAGAATGAATTGCGTCGTGGTACTGTTTTTCTCACAAACGGTGCCCAACAGACCCTACTATACTGTGT